>NW_027192143.1:237654-259058 GCF_041956525.1 Rhizomucor pusillus | reverse complement strand
ACGAGGAGAGGCAGTTATTGTGACCATTGACGAGTACCGTACCTCTCAAGTAAGGAACGACTAGCAAGTTACTAGTGACGAAAGCTAATATCAATCGACCTAGGTTTGTCATTCCTGTTTGGCGAGGAGCCTCCGCAATGTTACTACTGAGGTTAACATCTCTCACCATGGCATCCTTGACTGTCAAAACTGCGGCATGCTGTGGAACAGAGATGTAAATACCTCTAAGAATATGTATTATATCGCTTCAAGAGTCTTACAAGGACTTGCCCACCCGGAACCATTTGTCAGACCAACATCAAATCAACCCACCACTGCGAATGTGGGACCCAAAAGGGTTTAGGTTTTTACGGTAAGCCTTGCAGTTCATCCTGGATTCTGAATATTATAGAGGTACTAATATTGAGACTGCTTCTCTTTAGATGACTCGGTAAGTAAAAGAGAATACAAGCCTATAATACCTGGATTTTTTACTGATTGATCCGGTTGGCATTGTTTGGAGCAACTGCACTACATGGCAAATTTGAACCAATATGGTAAGTTTTCGTCGTCCATAGATCGACAAGAATATTTATTAATTTGGTTCGAAAGGTTTAAATTTGTCTTGATTGTCGTGCAATTTGATGCTCCAAACGCCAACTGTTTTTAAATACGCAGTAGTCTGCCTAATTCAAATGCAGCATAACCATTTTTGTGACTGTCTAGGTTGAACTTCTTGATTTTGAAAAGCGGAGCAAAGTGCAATTGCCTTTCTTTTATCAAATGTCACCGTCTCCGTCCATACCCGATCCGCGACAAGATTACAAAGGATATCAGCAATCGCTGTTCAAGGCTCTAGTTTCAGCCACTGCAGCTAGCAATGCGATTTCGACCGAGGACATTGGCTTTTACCGGTCTCTAGATCGACAATTTGCTAAAGATCTCGATATCTGCGGATCAAAAGTTTTGCAGATCGCCAACAGAATCACAAAGCACGCAGCTTTGGATACTGGAAGTCAAATACAGAGTTTCGAGGATGTAGACGATGTTGTAGATCAGTTTGATAACGTGGTTGACGTGGTCGACAGCTTACTTGAGCGTGCAGTAAGTCGTAGTTTTGATACTTTTTTAAATGCAAGCATGTATGTAACGTATCCGTTAGGATGTCTGTCTGGACGAGATGCAAGGCCGAGTTATAAGACCTGAAGAAACTTCTGCACAAAAACCAGAAAAGAAGAAGAGGCTTGAGGGCGAATTGTATTATGCAAAGAATATTGTACGACCGCAGATAAAGTTTAAGGATAAGGTGGATAACGGCGCCGACATGCCTTTTGTGCCAAAGATTCGGTACAAACCACACGCCAAAGTACCATTGGACCAAAGTAAGTAAAAAAGTGGGAATACTATAGAACTACTGGATAGTAACATGATCACGTAGTCTTTACGGGTAACATGGAAGATCCAGAAGTATTAAAAGCCATTCCGCATCCATATGAACATGAAATCATGAATCTGGAATATCCGGACCACATGCTGCAAGAACGTGAACCCATAAAATACCATCCATTTGACGAAACATCTGCACATTGGGTAGAAACCGGTGAACAACTCGAAAAAATGATGGATGATTTCAAAGGAGTCAAGGAACTTGCCATCGATTTGGAACATCACAATTATCGCAGTTTCCAAGGTTTTACTTGTTTAATGCAAATCAGCACTCGAGACGAAGATTACATCGTGGATACTTTGGCACTGCGTGATCAATTATGGCAACTAAATGAATACTTTGCCAATCCCGAGATAGTCAAGGTTGGTCTTCTCCGGACATATGCATGGAAAAAGGATAAAAACGCGTATTAAACACTTGTTTAGGTTTTGCACGGTGCAGAGTCTGATATCGTATGGTTACAACGCGACTTTGGTCTTTACATTGTAAATATGTTTGATACATATTTTGCAACGAAAGCGTTAGGTGAGAAAGCCCTGTCATGTGCACTTTTAAGGGTAGCATCGACTAACGCACGTCATATCATCTTTAGATTATCCTATGCACAGTCTTGCATATCTCCTAAACAAGTTTTGTTCCGTTGAAGCCGACAAGAAATATCAATTAGCAGACTGGCGGATAAGGTACAGGAAGGAAACTGCCGACACAAAAATTGCAGTCGTTAATATATAAACTCGATGCATAGACCGCTCCCTGAAGAAATGTTAAAGTATGCCAGGGCAGATACACATTACCTGCTGTACATATACGATTGTTTGCGCAACACACTTTTACAAGGATCATCCGGACATGAAAATCTTTTACGGACAGTGTTACAGAACTCCAATCAAGTCGCGCTCAAAAAATACGAAAAGGAAGTATACGACGCCGAATTCGGCTTGGGTCCGAACGGATGGAAGAATTTGTTGCGTAAATGGAGGCATCCCATGACAAATCAGCAGCATGCTGTTTTCAAAGCACTGCATGCATGGCGTGACCACACTGCACGCGAAGAAGACGAATCCTTGCGATATGTGCTGCCTAACCACATGCTTTTTGCTTTGGTGGAGAGAATGCCAACCGAGTCCGCCGGTGTGCTCGGTTGCTGCAACCCATGCCCGCCGCTGGTGCGTATGAATGCACAGGCACTGGGTATGCTTATCCATCGTGCCAAAATGGATGGTCTCAAGGCCAACGTGCCGCAAACAATGGATCTAGAGCAAGAAGAAGAGAAGGAAAAGACAATTCCGACAATAGCTCCGGAAGCATCCATGCGTTCAACATTTGCTAAGAATGCGAAAGAGCAAGTGGATCCATCAACGTTTGATCTTGAGCGTATTGATCGCGAACGAGCGGAGGCTGCGGCCAAACTGACAAAACCCGTTTCTGCATTGTTTGGAACCGGAGAAGAAGACATGGAGGCACAGCTCGATAAGGACTTGGCTGCCGAGAGGTTGGCAGAAGCAATCAAATCAAAAATCAAATTATTGCAGCCGTTAGACGGTGTTAAGTTTATTACAAAGACAGGAGAAGAAATCAAACAAAGGCATGTTCAACTATCTGACGCCGCAGCTCCATCCAAACCCGTTGCCACACAGCAATCAATTACTGTTACTTCTGTAGAACCTGCAGCTGCTCAAGAGGTTCTTTATACTCGTCCTGAAGAACGAATGACCAAGAAACGGTCGATGCCAGTCGATAACGATGAAGTCAACGGAGACAAAGAACAGGATGAAGACAAAAAGATTGTGAGAGTGAAAGATACGATGGTGAAGAAAAAGAAGAAGAAAAATAAGAAGAAGAAACTTGAAGATAACGGCCAGCAGTGAATAAAGGTTTTTTCCACATTTTCGGGTTCCCTCCGGAAGAGGATACCCTTGTCAACTCTAGAAAATAGGATGCTTTGTGCTTCCAACGTGGAGTCAACGTGGAGTGGTACAATGTCAATCTTTCTAAATTATGGCCGCTTTGGGCACAACCCGTTCGGCAGGAGTGCGTTTTTTACGCCTGTTTTCATTGTCTCCTTCCCCCCATTCCAACCCCCCAATTTCCCTCCTTCCTCGGATCAGGCAGTAAATCTAGTAGGAGAAAGACACGCGAAGAAACGAAGTGGGATGACGACACCGAAAGGGTGATCGTGCGAAAATCATAACAATAAGCATCGATGGCGCCAACCGCCTGGCAACGCAGCGATTACGCACGAACAAACAGATAAAGATGAGGATATTCATAAGAAAGTTTGGAAAATAAGAAAAACAAGTATTACATATCGAAAATTATAAAGCGAGCACAACCTGTTGCAAGAAACGGATCGCTGTTACATGCGTGGGCACTGCTATGCATGCTATCTTTGGCGGGCGACAGCACTCCTGGGTGACACCAAGAGAAGCACGAAATGAGCAGCAGCGATTGGCAGGGTTTCAAATCTCAAGGTTCAAAGACGGACGACACTCACTCTTTTCTTCACTACACTCTCTATGCCTTCAAGAGTAACGTGTGCAGCACGCCCTTTTCCGCACGATGAGATAAATATTCGCACTCTCTTTTCTTTCCTTCCTCCCTCTTTCCCCCACTTCTCTTTTACCTTTTTTTAATCCACCTTACTCCGGGTCACGAGCCTTGTCAAAAAAGTTTTAACACAAGCTGTCAAGTCTATCTACACTGTCACACCCAAAATGGAGCAACAGCGACGAGACAGCACTGCAGAAGCAGAGCAGAAGCAAAAGAAGCAGCAGCAGGTTGCTCTGGTAAACGGGATCCTCCTATGTCTCCCTTCTTGGTTTCCCAATCTGGCTTATGTGAGTTAACATGCAAAGCGTTATTCGTTAGTTTGATGGATTCTACCAACGCCTTCTGGAGCGGACTTTTGCCACCAGCGCTGCAGCGATCGAATTTTGCCGCGAACTTTGTGCTGAATTCGGTTTCACTGTGAAGCAAGAATCGAGTTCCCATCGAGTAAGTCTAGTTTGCAGATTGTTTGTGACTTGTCTCTTTGTATACTAAGTGCATATCGCCTGCAGAATATTTATGTGTATTGTTCCCGTGAGGGATTACCGGACTCACTCCGCAACCCAAAAAGGCATCCCAAACGTAAAAGGCCGTCGAAACGCTGTGATTGCCGATGGCGCGTGATTCTTAACGAAACGAAAGATGCACATATATGGCGTTTCCGGAAATCGCAGAGTCCAGAGTCCTGCTTCCACAACCATGAATTACTGCGCCCTGAGGAGATCGAGAAAGGGTGGCCAAAGCAGGTTTTGGATTACATCTGCGAGTTGGCCCGGGAACGTCTCAGCACACCCGAAATTCGGGCTCAAGTCCAGACGCGGTTTTCCGACATCAGCTGGAACGAACGACGCTTCTACAATCGCCTTTCTGAAGAACGGCAGAGAATACGACAGCGAGAAACCGTGGCCCGTGCACATCAGCTCACGGAACTGTGGACAAAGGTTTGCATGGCTGCGGCCGGTTCAGAAGAATTGACCAAGTATGCGCTTTTCCAAGGTGAACAGTTGCTCCGTTCACTTTGCGAGATGGCCCGGGTAGATACTGAGTCGTTCTCGTGCGCCCCCGAGTTTGAGTCTACAGGCGAAGATGAAGAAAGCGACGACCTCAGTCCAGAAACACCGCAGGCCATCGTCCGGCATTCTTGGCAAGATGGTCAGCCGGTCCCCAAGGGATACACAACTGTTGTCGTACCTGAGCATAAATACATCGTTCGGGTGCACAACCAGCGTTCATTAAACGAAATACAATCGCATCGAGCTCTTCGTCGTTCGTTCTCGTTGATGGCGCAAGATGAACCTGATAATGATAGTCGACGCAAATTTGTCAAGCTTGACAACGTCTATCCTCCTCCACCCACCCACCAGCACCAGCAGCCTCCGTCCATCATGTATACTCCCACGTCCCAAGTCAGCTACGAAGCATCAGTTCCAATAGCACCGTACATGGCAATGCCGCAAACACCTGTCAGCACACAGCATGCAGCTCACAGCGCAGGGTACTGTCCGTCAAGCTCAGGGTACTGCACATCGTCACCTGAGAATGGACTGCAATACCCGCCCCTCGATGCATCAAGTGCTACTGTAGCCAGTACTCCGTCCCCGCCAAACCCTAAAGCAATCAAGCGACGCGCCAGTCAGCCTGTCACTCCATACTTTATGGCTCCACCACCACTGCATCAGCAACCCATCTTTCCTAACAACGATAAGATCCCTCTGCTTTCTTGCACTGCTTCCGCAACGAGACATCATTCCCTCACCATGGAGCACCAACAACCGGTAAGCGATAATAGCGGCGGATCTTGTGACATCTCTTGCTAACCCCGTCAGTTGCATATTTTAGATTCCTGCATTTGTTGCTGAAAGCAATACTTCGGGCGAGAGTGGCAACGCGTATTGGTAACCACCTATTTGACACGTAACTCCTGTATCTCCCCCAACCCCTGAATGCATATTTTTACTCTGTCATCCCTTGCTTACTCTGCGTTGTTTGTAAATTCCTTTTTCTCCTCTCTCTCTCTCTCTTTCTCTCCTTTTTGTGGTTTTTTTTTCTACTTGTTCTGCTGTCCTTAATCCTTTATCTCATATTGGATTATCGCCTGCTGCTGCTTATATATTTGAAAACAACAAGCTTTAAAATCGTTTTGCAATGACCTTTGACTTTGAAGAGTGCGTCGGGAACGTATTTGACAACATAACTCCCAACGACGCCCTTGTCCTGTGTATAAGCGAAGACTGGCGTTCCGGAAAGGGTATGAAGTTGCACGTAAGCATGGACTTGTCTTCAGATATACTCAATTATATGTATGCAAACTTTTCGATCACCTACACAGGTGCAGTAACCACCTTTAGACAGCGGCACAGCAACTTACACCATATGCTTCGACAACAGAAACGCACGGTTGGCCAAATCGCTTACGGTCACGACCACTGCCACGTCTACTACCTAGTTACAAAACCGAAAGTATACAACCGCACTAGTTACGCTGACTTGGAATCGTGTTTGAGTCAGTTACGCAAAGTTGCCGAGCAACTGGGTACACTCTCGCTGGCAATTCCATACGAAAATTTGGACGGCTTACAAGAGAAACATGTCAAGGATTTAATCTTTAAAGCCTTCCACGGTAAGCAAAGAAGAAGAAATGAAGGGTAGATGGAGGGTGGAATGAAGACATTAATTATTGACACGCTGGGGCCCACATACAACGTGATAAGACACTGACTGTAGTTATCCTTTCCACGTAGGATGGCCGGGTAAAGTCGTAATGTATCATGGAGAGGAAGACGATTGAGCGAGCTTGTGCTGGCCCCTCTCGGCGCTGTTGGTCATTTTGGCTGTTTTAGCCCCAAACTGGATCGCCCGTTTCCAGTTACGGCATGCTTGCAATAAACCGAGCCGTCGTGCAACTTGTCTCAACAGTAACTTCTCGCCTACCCCGCGGCCATACCGCATATCCATTTTCACATTAATTTGCAGCTGGCATAGGTGTTTGACAACTCGTGTACATAGGTATGGAAACCGGGCTTCTTTTCCATGGTCTGAAATAATTCGATCATCGCGACCTAGCATAATTAATACCGTAAGTGTAAGATATTCAGACGAAAGTCATGAGTATTGTTAAATACCTAAATTTCGAGTCCATATCCGGTCCACATCCAGTTGAGTCTAAATCATGGCAATCATTAGCAATCCTTCTAAACAGGAATTTCCTTTCTGATATTTGTACCTCTTGAATGAGTCGTTCCCAACTACCGTGTCTGTATGCTTCCCTGTGCCTTGAATAACCGCCGAGTTGCTCGTCAGCACCAAGGCCTGATAACAGCACGCGGGCATGACTTTCATAAGGCTTCAGCGAATGGATGCAATCAATTTACAAGCAATAAATGAACATGTATCTGCATACAAATACCTCCTTTTTACCATTCTTTTCTATGATACCTTTGCCTCGCGCCGCAAACCAAAGCGCCATGGCTATACTCTTGGAAGATTGAGTGCTAGTTCACATATCTTGCATACCAGACAATAATCACCAGGTCCATTACAGTATCCAAGGGATACATTCTTTCAATAATTTCCTGTCGATGCTCTGTCGCCTCTTGGAACGGAACATTGATTTCAACGAAATTCCATACACGATCCGGTGCAATTCTTCTTAGTTCCGCCACTCCATCCCTTCCAGTTATTCGATCAGGCGTATCAAAAACATTTTGTTTTCCAGAGGCAGCTGCAGCACGTGGGTTGTCAAATGCAACATTCAGCAAATCAATCGGCTCGCTGATAGGCAGATGTCTGTTCGCAAGTGCTGCAAGACAAATGCAGTCTAAACCGCCCGAAAATAATATGGCTACTCGTGCAATCGAATGATTTGCGCTATGCAATCATTTTAAAATGTTAGTTTCACGTCGAATAAATTTTCATCATAAATTATTATCATCTTACTCAAGATAGGGTATATCTGCCACTCGTCTTCGTACAGCGTCGTCGAGTACCTTTTCAAATACCTCGACAGCCTCATTCTCCGCCTTTAGTGCAAGCTCTTCGTCTTCGAATTTATCAGGCAGACTGGTGGGAATTGCAGTGTTGATTTTTGAAAACGGCATAAGCTATTTTAAAACAGATTCTTAATGACCTTTTTTGAGATCTCCTTGAACTTCGTCGTTCTACCATTGAATTCTCGTCCGCTTTGGAGTCGTACACCCAGGGTATCAGCTGCACCGGATAGCCGCAGGCAGTAAAAGCTGGTTCCTTTACGGTTTCACCAAACTTGATGTAGAAAAAGCCGGTTGCAGGTACTTCTTGCCATTCTGCACCAGGTTCTGCAAGTCCAACCGACGACAGCATAAATGCATCCTCTGTCTGGCGCCACATGAGCGAACGTCGCCCTAGACAATCGCGTCCAAACAGTAGAGTCTGCTCCTTTTCCTTTAGGAAAAAGGTTGGTAACACTGCTCAAATCTGAATAGTTCGCATATTTTAACTCACATTCCATAACACAAATGCAAAGGGGCCTTCAATTCGAGACATTACATCCACAACACCTTCAGGTGTGCAGCTTATTGCTTCCATGAGTTTCCATGTATCGTTCTCTTCCGGTCTTATCTGTGCTGTGTGTGAGTTTCCAACTGAGAAGGGGAGAGATGCGGGAAGAATAAAATACCTCCAGTCCATCAAAGATCTCACCGTTCCAGCATAAAACCCATCCTGGCGTGCACACTGGCTGAGCTACATTGTTACGGCCTCTTAGATGGAGCACAGTCGAATAAAACGTCATGAATGTATCATTGACTTGTATTTGATGGATATTCTGCGAGTCAGGCCCTAGGCTTTCTGCTTCAGTGAGACTGTACCGGAAAATGGCCATGCTAGTCGATCTACCTCGTTTGACATTGTGTTTGGCAAGATCGTCCCAGATCGCTGGCCGATCGCTTGATCGAGACAGGCAGAATTGTATACCACACATTGGCAAAGTTGGTTCGCACACCCTACTGAGGATTGCTGTCCCGCGTGGCTGACGCGACTTAACGCGTGCGGCGCGCTCTCTCGCAAAAATTCCAGGTACTCACTCAGCTTTCGCGTTACCGAGAGACACAGCGCGCGCCCTTTGCTTTCTTCCAAAATCCAGCAATGAGTTCCAACCGAGCCGAGAGAAACAAACGGCTGGCAGAGCTTTTGAAACGCAAAGGAAAAAGTCAAAAGGACAATGTAAGCTGCTCCTCGGACGACGTTTGTCGAGATCACGTCAGTTTTCTAACTACCGGCACCAGACAGAGGACCTGTACGAGGAAGTAAGCGAAGGCGAGTATGATGCCTACCACGACGACGAAAACTTTGTCGAGGACGACGATAAGGGAGGCTACGTGAAAGGTCAAGAGTCTGAAGAAGAAATGGTGCATTCAGACGATTATGAAGAGGAACGCTCGCCTACCAGCAGTAAGTGGACTTTGACGTGACAGTTTCACCTCGCAAGATCCAACATTGCTGAACTTGTCTTGTTCTTTAACTGCAGGCAAACGAAAACGAAAAGCAGTTTCGGCAAAGAGAGAAGTCAAAGAACCTCCTGTCTCACGCAACCTCGCAAATATGTTCGCCAAGATCAACCAAAAGACAACACCCAAAGAAGCAAAACAGGTACATGGATATTACGAACGAAGAAATCTTGGATCTAATGATCACTGATCGTTCGCGTTGTGCCAGGAATCGACTTCATCCAAAGCAACCGATGATGATTTGATGAACGATATCTTTTCAGAAATGGATCAGGACCTTACACCACGTAAAACTGCAATCAATCCAGCAAAACGTGCTCGATCGATGGCTACATCACGATATAATTCGCCGCTATCATATACAGTATCTCGATCGTCAGCACCTTCCCCTGTTCAAAAAGAGTCTCCTGTAGAGGAGCATACAGAGTTGCAAAAGACAATTGATGCAACTGCACCAGCATCTGCACCTGGGCCTGCAGTAGAGAAACCGACAGATGCGGAAGAAAAAGAAGAAGAGTTTTACAATGCAACAGATGCTGATGTGGATATGGCTGATACATCCATGGAGATAGATACAAAACCGAAAGAGAACGTAGTGGAGACATTGAGTGTACACCAACTTCAATCCGAGGAACGTAAAATGAAGTTTAAGGAAGATCGTCCTGATCTTCAGACTTGGCGAAATGCTGAAGATAACATGTTCTCAGCAGACACAGCAACTGAACTTGCTAGAGACGATAGTCAAACTTTGGAAGTTTTGGAAAAGGATGACAGTCTGCATATCTGGTGGTACGATGCCTACGAACGCTACGACAAGGGCTACGTCTATTTATTTGGCAAGGTTTTCAACAAGTCACTCAAAAAGTACGTCAGTTGCTGTGTCACTGTACGGAACGTTGAACGCAATATTTTTGTATTGCCACGGGAATATGCACTCGGTGGTAAGGTTGAGATCTTCTCCAGCTGATGCATATCGTACTAAAATGGTATTTCATTTCAAGACGACGGCAAACCTACAGAAGAAGAAGTCTCTATGGCCGAAGTACACGGCGAAATTTCAGAGCTTTGCAGCAGACACAAGATTCACCAATGGGCATCAAAACCTGTTACTCGTAAATATGCCTTTGAATTGCCCAATGTACCTATGGAAACCGACTATCTGAAAATGGTCTATTCATACGAACGCAAGTATCTTCAAAATCGTGGCATATTATGCGCCATCTAACGTGATCTGTTAATAGAGCCTTCGCTTCCCGCTGATATCCAAGGCAAGACATTTAGCCGGATATTTGGTGCAAATACCGGTCCGTTAGAACACTTTTTGGTTAAGCGTGATATTATGGGACCTTGCTGGCTCAAAGTAGATAATGCAAAAATAGTTAATGCAAACGTAAGTACGAAAATGACATATTTTATTTGCATACTCGATTCACATTTGTAATAGGATACATGGTGCAAAGTACAAGTTATTGTTGACGATCCGAAAACCGTCAATCCCATACGCGACGAACATGGAAACGGACCCACAGAGATCCCGCCTCTTGTTGTCTTATCGATCAGTCTGCGCACAGTTGTGAATCAACAGAAAGGTGTAAACGAGATTATTGCTGCTAGCGGTGTCGTATGTCCTGAAGGTTCGTTAGGTTTCCATTTCTCTTTAAGCTCTCGATAGACTAGAACGGGTATACTAATAGTTTAAATGACAGTTAAAATCGATGAACCAACCCCGATAGAGGAACAAAAGAAGATGCGATTTGCCATTATTCGACAACTGACGAACGTTCCGTATCCTGCTGGGTTCAATGATATGGCTGTTCGAGAAAAGCAGCAGAATGGATTCTCCATTCAGATCGAACGCACAGAAGGGGCTTTACTCAACTTTTTGCTGGCAAAAATCCATGTTTGCGATCCTGATGTGATCGTTGGCCATAACTTTGCAGGTTTCGATTTGGATGTGCTTTTACATCGAATGAAAGCATTAGGTACTCAAAACTGGCATAAGCTTGGCCGCCTGCGAAGAAAAAAGTAAGTACAACTTTGGAACTATGTAGTTTCCGCAATTTACTCATAACATCGTAGCTGGCCAAAGCTTCAAACAGGTGCCGGTGGCGCTGGTGAATCTACATACCAAGAACGAATGATTATGAGCGGTCGACTTGTGTGTGACACCTATCTCGCATCCAAAGATTTAATTCGCAGCAAATCGTACCGACTGTCAGACCTAGCACAGTCTCAACTCAAGATCGTACGCGAAGATATTGAATTCGATAAGATCACAAAGTACTATGAAAATGCCCAATCCTTGTTACACATGGTGAAACATTGCTCGTTCGATGCATTTTTATCTACAGCCCTCATGTTCAAGCTTCAAATCCTACCGCTTACAAAACAACTCACCAATCTCGCTGGTAACCTGTGGTCGAGAACAATGACGGGTGCAAGAGCAGAGAGAAACGAGTTCCTCTTGCTACATGAATTCCACAGGCAAAAATACATTTGCCCCGACAAAGCTCAATTCGGTAAATCACAGGCAGCCGTGATCGAAGCTATTGAACTTGATCAAGATGAAGGTACGAGATATGAAACAACGAAAGCTAAAAAAATGAAATTAATGCGTGAAAAAAAAACCAGAGGCAGAACAAATACAGACACGCAAATCCAAGAGTTCGCGCCGGAAACCTGCATACACCGGCGGTCTGGTCTTGGAGCCAAAGAAGGGCTTTTACGACAAATATGTGCTGCTGCTCGATTTCAACAGTTTGTATCCATCTATTATCCAAGAATACAATGTATGCTTTACAACCGTGGAACGACAAAAGCAAATAACTGCAGATGAAGAAGAGCGTGTTCCAGACATTCCTGACAAAGATATACCCGCTGGCGTACTACCTCGGCTCATTAAGACACTCGTTGATCGACGTCGACAAGTCAAAAAGCTTATGAAAGACCCAAAAATTTCAGAAGCTACCATGATGCAATACGATATTAGACAGAAAGCCCTCAAACTGACAGCAAATAGTATGTACGGTTGTTTGGGTTTTTCACATTCTCGATTCTACGCCAAACCACTTGCCATGCTTATTACACACAAGGGCCGTGAGATTCTGCAAAACACCGTCGACCTTGCCGGTAACTTGGATCTCAATGTTATTTACGGTGACACCGATTCCATTATGGTCTATACGAACGAGAATGATATCAGCAAAGTCAGAGAAATGGGCAATCTGCTCAAGAAACGGGTCAACGAGCACTACAGTCTGCTGGAAATCGATATTGACGGCATGTTCAAGCACATGCTATTACTGAAGAAGAAAAAGTACGCTGCGCTGTTAGTCGAGGAGAAACCAGATGGTACGCTAGTCGAATCTGTGGAAACCAAGGGTCTTGACTTGGTGCGTCGTGACTGGTGCGACCTTTCACACGACATATCTTCGCGTGTACTTGCGGCTATCCTATCCGACAAGGATCGCGAAGAAGTTGTAGAGGATATCCATGCCTATCTCCGCCTAGTAGGCGAACAGATTCGGCAGGGCGAGATCCCTCTTGAGAAATACGTTATCAACAAGGTACTGCGATGTTAGTCAATAGAGTAAGACTATTATCGACGGAATGCTAACAATGGTTGCACACTAGCAATTGACTAAAAATCCACAAGAATATGCAGACGCAAAGAGCCAGCCGCACGTGCAAGTAGCACTTCGCATGCGCCAGGCTGGCATCAGTGTCCGAGCGGGCGACACCGTTCCTTACGTCATTTGCCTCGTTGAAAATATGCCTAGTGGCACCAAGTCTGGTTTTGCCGAGAGAGCATATCACCCTGACGATGTGATGCGCAACAACATGAAGTTGGATATCGGGTATTATCTCAATCAACAGATCCATCCACCTGTTGCCCGTTTATGCGCTCCCATCGATGGTACGGATGCTTCAAGATTAGCGGAGTGTCTAGGTTTAGACCCTAGCAAATACAACGTCGGCATGCGTAGCTCTGAAGCGGACCAGTCTGAAGAGTTTGCAACACTTGACTCGCAGATCAGCGACGCTGAACGCTTCAAGAACTGTGAACGACTGACCGTAAAGTGTGAGCATTGCCAGACTCCTCAAGAGTTTGCAGGTGTTGTACGCGAGCAAGGAGAAGGACAGACTCTGGTATCTGGTCTCCAGTGTACTTCGTGCGGTAACATTATGAGCCGCGGATGCATTGGTTCCCAAATGATTCTAGCTATTCGAAAACATATCCGAAAATACTATGAAGGCTGGTTAATATGTGACGATACCACATGCCGCAACAGAACTCGCCAAATGTCTGTATTCGGCAGACGATGCTTGCGAGATAACTGCCACGGTGCGATGGCTCGTGAATACACGGATAAGCAATTATACACCCAGTTGCTATACTATTCGAGTCTCGTGGATACAGACAAGGCTAAAACAAATGCATACGGTACATCAAAAGCAGGTAAGCATACGAACATCCACAATCTTGTTAAAATAATCTTATGCCAATCATCTTTCATGAACCTTCAGTGCAAGTTGAAGCAATCGTCAACCGATATAACGACATTTACGCAGCCGTCAAAAGGAAGGCCGATGCCTATCTCGATAGATCAGGTTACCGGCACGTCGATTTGGCAAAATTACTCTCCCTTGTCACCATTTAATAGCAAACATGATAAATTCGCATGCTTTATTCGCTTAATATTTCATTCACCCAAACATTTAATACTTCAATGTCGCGTGCCATTTGTAGCACTTCGCTTTCTTGAACGTTCAGATGGATTCGACGTGTTCGTTCCTCCCGACTCTTGCCTACGGTGATGAAGCCGCTCGCTTCAAGCATTGCCAGTACGTCGTTGAGTTCTGTGTGAGAAAGTGAGGGGATGCCTTCAAACTTTTTCCAAAGGGTGGTATGCTGCTCGCGGAACTTTCCGAGAGTGATGGTATCCTTCTTGCCAGTTCGACTCATGACGACGAGCACGACTAGCGCCGCCTTTTGCTGCAGGTTTAACTGTTTCAATTTCATGACATTGGGATTGCCAAAAATGGATCGCTGCGCTTTTGACATGTGCACGATCGTTACTTTGGGAGCCTCCTGCGTTCCATTTGATGCATTATCCTTCAACACTGCCTTTTTGTTGTACTCTGCTTCCGCCAGCTCTATAGCTTGACGGCACATATCAAGTGCTGATCGTAAATCGCCCATGCCAGCTGCCACTTTGCGTGCACACAGTTCTACAGCTTTCTGATGCATCAGCGGTAATTCTCCTTTAGTGTCGTTGTCTGCGAGCGAATAAAGTCGATCCTGTATGATTTCGGTGACTTCTTTGACGGTATACGGGCTGAAATTGAGTAAGCATGGTTCACAGCTTTTGGCGCGTAGGCGAGGCAGTAAGCGATCTGTCAAGTCGAGTGCATTTGCAATGCCGATGAGAACAAGATGTGAATCAGGTTGGGAAGCCCATTCGAACAATCGATAAAGCACGTCTTGTTCTTTGGTAATCAAATGATCGATTTCGTCGAGCACAACAACACTGTGAATATCAAAGATTGAATTAATATTCTGCGTTTGACGAGCCACCAAGAAGAGTAGAATGAGTATACCTGAGTGTATTCTTCTTCTTCATCAGCAATTGATGTGCCTGCTGAACTAGATCAGCTGAGAGCGCCGTTTTCGGGCCCTTTAATTCGGTCACTAGCTTCATGTATATCTGTTTAGGTTCGCCAACGCTCATGCAGTTGATCATCACAGTCTGCACTTTGTGAGTTGACAAACTGTCCAGCTCATCCTGGCTCTTGCGCATAATATCCATGAGCATGGCAGTTTTGCCGGTGCCCGGAGAGCCCGAGATGTAGAGCGATCCTGGTCGGTTACCGATAACGTGCGTTTGCCAAAAATCCATCATTGTTTCTCGTTCGTTGTCTCGGGCGACGAGTCGGGAAGGAATGGCTGTGCGTCTGAAGAGAGCCTTTGCGCGGGCTAGAATGGGTATCTGACGACACTGTTCACCTTGTTGCGTATCTTGTGTCAATTTCAAAGCTGTTGTTGTTGTTGCCGATGCTGCTGCTGCTTTTGTTGATGATGAAAATGTTTGTGGCGTTTCGTTCTGTTTGGTCGTTGGTTTGGAAACTAGGTAAAGCGCTACTTTTAGCAAACCCAGGTACCAGCTGTGCAGTGGGAGCAATGAGCTCCCTTCTTTCGTTGTCGTACCTTGAGTTCTCTCAAGCTCATTAGTAATGTGACGAATGTTTTGTGGAGTCTGTGGAGGGCTGCATGTCTTTTTTCTTTTCGGTGTCGATGGTGGTGTGGGCAGATTTTCTTTCAGTCCAGATTCGTCTTCCAGTTCCTGCCGTGTTCGACGTCTGGTTGATGTGGCTGTGTAATGAGGGGCAATTAGCAAGTTTGTAGGCTAATCTCATTTCCTGTATAGCAAGACGTACAGCGAAGATTTGTTTGTGATCGTGTACGTTGCAGCATGGCAAGAATTGATATGTAAAGGAAAAGAAAAAATCGCGTCCCCTCGCGCCCCGTTTTGGGACTCAGTGTCCATTTGAGGCGATGCACATTCGCATTTTCCTCCTCCTTGCGCAAAAGGCTATAATCGTGTTTGTTTTTTTCTCTTCATATTATGAATACACATTAGACATGAGAGACGTTTAAAACAGCTGAAAAGAATGATGGGTAACGAAATTTGCGACAAATATAAGAAATCTAATATTGCTCTAGAACTTTGTGAATGAAAGTGATATCAAGGCATCCACAGGATGCAAGCAATGAACCTGATATTGGAAGGGCAAGCAATCAACTTGCAACACAAAACTATTGTTTGTGTATCAACGTCTACAGATTCACAGATATAAGTGGTGCAGCAAATCAAAAAGTAGCAAAGGCTAAATCCTTCCACATCCAATTGCGATAGGAACAGTTTCATCGCGTATACAAACTGAGAAAGATTTAGCGAGATAAAAATAATGTTCCGGTCAAGGGTTGTTGGAATACGGATCGTTGAAGCTCAAAAGGGCCTGTCGGCAAAGGCGCGGAGCACATCTTATCGCAATATAATGTCATATGCAGCCCCGTACGCCGAGAGCGAGGAGCTTGTTGAGCTCGTTCGCGACAAATCCAAAGTTGCAGGCAAAGATTACGCCATTGTAGATGTCCGTGACAAGGACTTTATTGTATGTCTCAGCGATTAGGGCTGCTGGATAGTAAATGTCATCGTTAGCTTATCGCAAGCAAAAACTAGGGAGGCAACATTCCAGGCGCCATCAACGTGCCGGCCGGTCAGCTCGTAGATCAAGGCAATGCACTTATTAGCAAGCTGTCTGGCGTGCCGCAGGTATACTTCCACTGCGCTCTCTCGCAACAGCGCGGGCCCAAGGCAGCCAGAATATACAACGAAATGCGTCATTTGACAGGTGTGCAAGAACCTCAAGAGGTAAAGATGCGACGATATGCATGAAAAGGCAGGAGTCAAGTCTTTAACGTTTATTCCTTGTCTTTTTTCAAAATTTTTTAGGTCAAGGTCTTGCGAGGTGGATTTGAAGGATGGCACGCCAAGTATCGCAAAGAACCAGACTTGATCGAAAACTATGATAAGAGCATCTGGGGAATTTACGATGAACTAGACGCCGAAGAGCAGCAGGACAATCCAGATTTCCCTGGCATCCCTAAACAATAGGCATTTTCATTTATTTCCGTCTCTTGGAATTTTTGATCTTTCTCTTCTTTTCGGATTTTGGTAATTTATGCTTGCGACGTTCCCGTGCTTCTTCCTTTGCCTTTTGTTTTCTTTCTCTCTTGGCTTCTTTGTCTTCAAATTTCTTGCCTTTGGGACCTCGAGGTTTATCATTTTCATTGTCATCCTCTTCATCGTCGTCTTCGCTGTCTGAAGCCGTCAGATCACCCGCCGATATCACTTCCTCCTCGACGCTTTCATCGTCGCTACTTTGTACTGAGAGGCTGGCAATCTTGTTTGCAATCCCGTCATCTTTCTCTCCGCTTTCTTCGTTTAGCGTAGTTTCGTCAAGTAGGTTAGCGTAAACAAGCTAAAGCCAAAAAGATCATCAGCATACGAAAGATATTCATTCCTTCATTCATTTGGCTACAACAAAGTACTTACATCTCTTCCTTGGCCAGCAGCAACTTTTAATGTATCTCTTTCTACATCGATGACTTCATTCAACGTTTGTGGAATATATGATTGCTTAAAGATATCTTCTTCCAGCTTATTACGCTCTCCTTCAGGCTGAGCATTCATTTTGGCTTGGATCTGTTATCGCTTGTTCAATGCATTGTACTCATGTCATATAAAAAGCCTTGCAACATACCTTTTCAAGAGCTTGATCTACTTCTTCATCCGAGTTACCAAAAGACGTATCAGTGACGAACGAGAACAGATCCATTAAACTCATAACCCGCACGCCTTTCTTGGCAAAATAATCTGTCACGTTGGCTAGATCCTTTCTCAAAAATTCTGAGGCGTGAGGATGGTCGTGCTCAACAGATTGCGAAACGTCAATAATATACAATGTCCTTGAATGATACCTATAGAAGGAGACACGTTAGCATATATTCATCTCTGATCGCCGTTCTATAGATTAGAGACATACAAAATATTATACTCGCTAAGATCTGCATGTACAAGCTTGCACACCTGGTACATGGTGCGCACATTTTTTACAAGTTGATAATACAATGCTGGATACTTTGACGATTCGATCTGTGCGTCTTTAAGTCGAGGGTATGCCCTGATCATAAATGTTACTATGCCGTTATTCTTTTCAGTCGTCCCAATATACTGTGTGCTTTTACTTGCCATCCATGCTTGTCTCCCAAGAATTCCATGACCAAAACATGCATTCGTAGTACAAGAGCTCTCGGTGATGGGATGCCTGCTTGCTGCAATCGTCGCAGGTTTCGCATTTCCTTTTCTGCCCAGACTTTGACCATCTTTCTCGGGTTGGACTTGCTATATCCGTGACGGAACCGGAACTCGCCAGTAACGTAACGATCACGATCTTTAAATGTAAGAATAGAGGTTTTGTAGACTTTGATGGCCCGATGTTCTCCGTTTTCTGTGGTTGCATGGTATACATTGGCTTCCTTTCCAGTACTGACACACCCATTGATTTCATAAAAGATGCCTCGATTTAACATCTTGAACAAGATGATACGTGTGCGTGGATCGAGCACCTGTTCCACTGTCGCACGATCGGCTTTATCTTTGTTCACAGTTCTAAGTATTTTGCGAATAAGCCATTCCTTCAAAGTTTAAGACATTGAGGAGAAAAAGTTACCTTTCGCCGCTGGCTTTCTTGCTACCACGTGGAACATAGTCTTGAGTTTGGATTCTGCTCGCAAAATGACCCAAGCTCTCGATTTGACTTTCAAGCACTCGTCGCTTTTCCCTAAGCTGTTGGCTCGTGCTATTGCTGCTAGGCACACGAGTCGTTACAGTCGTTACAGTCGTTGCCGCCGTTGCTCTTTTCGATCCAGCTGCTGGGGCCGCTCTGTTTGTGGTAGCTGCTACTTGTTGACGAAGTTTGTTGTATTGCTTGGTAAAATCTATTGCATATTAAATATGGTTGCCAAGGCATATAATATATCTCCACAAAGGGCATACCTCCAGTAGCACTGTCCCACATGTCGGCATCGTTGAGCTCATCGTCAAGGTAATCGTCGTAATCGTCGTAGTCTTCTTCTTCTTCGTTAAGTATGATATCTTGGTCCTGTACAGGATCTTGCTGCTCGAGCCTTTCTGTAACTACTGGCAAGGGCATTTTCCAGTGTGCAAACAAAAAATGCAAGGGAAAAAAAGAAGCTGGTTACGAAAAATGTGCATAGCATGAAAGTGGTGGCTTCGAGAAGTTCTCACCACATAGTACGACCTCTTATTCCTCCGCAATGTCACCATCGGCACCATACCCAACCCAAATACCTGTTGGCGAGCTGCATTGTCAAAGGAACTCCTATGCAACCGAATTAACAACGACTTGTCTCGATTGCAGCGAAAAGCCGGACAAGCAAGGCTTTTATTCTGTCATGCTTCAGGACACAGGTACGGCCCTTGAAACAACGGACAAGATATGCCCAATTCACTAACACAATTCCCACTAGTATTATTTCCTGAAGGTGGAGGACAACCGTTTGACACAGGATATATTGATGACATACGAGTATATAATGTTCAAAGGCAGAAGTTACAGCATGTTCATTTTACCAAGGAGCCTGTTCCTGTTGGCAAGTCCGTTATGGTAAAACTTGACTGGGAGAGAAGATGGTATATGCTCTGGTTCTTTAATGCGCATAGAATTACATTAACCGAGATATTGTAAAAAGGGATCATATGCAGCAGCATAGTGGACAGCATCTCTTATCTGCGGTATTAGAACAAGAACCCTACAAAGTCGAGACGGGCTCATGGTGAGTTGCACAATCATCCCATTCTATTCCGTCATAGATACTATGAGAATTGACACATAATGGTCCTTTCAATCGATAGGAATCTTGGCTCCGATAAGAGCTACATAGAATTACTCACTAAAGACGATAAATCGAAGGTGCCAACTGCGGAGCAACTGGCAAAGGTCGAGCGAGCTGTCAACCGGCTTATCATTGAAGATCGGCCTGTGATGGTACACACACAAGCGAATCACGAAGATGTGGAAAGACCCGAATCACTGCCCGCAGACTACGTCGGCGGAGGTACTATACGTACAATCAAGATCAGAGATTTGGACAGCAACCCCTGCTGCGGTACCCACGTCGCGCGGCTTGGAGACTTGCAGTGCATGAAACTCTTGCATACTGAGAAAGTCCGTGGTGGGAACACTCGGCTGTTTTTCTTATTTGGCCAACGTGTGCTGAACACTTTGGAAACCAGCTACAAGATTTCGTGTCAACTTACTGCATTGCTATCTGGGCCGCAAGAGACCTTTATCGAAAATGTCGAGAAACTTCAACTCTCCAACCGCAACAATATGAAAATGGCAAAGCGCTGGATGGCCGAGACAGCTGGATACATTGTTGAAAATATCACCCGTGACCTCGAGACAAAGAGCGTCACCGTATTCTATCGTTCTGACGACACCGCCGACATGGAGTTCTTGGTAACTATTGCCAACGTTATCAAGGAACGTAAAATATTGGAAGAGCGCAGCAACAGGGCCATCGTACTGGCTGCGGGCGAAAAGAGTACAGGAGGACCGCTAATCGTTGTAGGCGGCAATGATGCCGTGGTCCAACAAGTATCCAAAGTTGTTTCGCAGACACTTGCGGATGATGGTGTTAAAGGCGGTGGAAGGGGCCGTTGGCAGGGGAAGACCAAGTCATGGCATGCTATTGAAAGTCTCAAAGAGAAGCTAGAGTTCATAGAGCTTTAATTGACAATATGGTTGGGATTGCAATCATAAATACTGAGAATAGGGTCACCATTCTCTTGATTTTAGTAAGAGAAGACTTCGTACAAACTGAAACAGTAAGTGAAATGGATCTGCTCCAGTTCGATATTGCAGAAATTGTAATTTAGTAAATTGCGCCAAACGATCACATTTCTTTGTATATTAGCTTGAGGATGAATTGATTCGACAGACAAAAGTCAAAGTTGGGGGTTTCGATGGCTTGGAGGCATTTAGGAACTGTCTTTTTGATACTCCCAGCTGTCGTGATCGAGCATAGGATATTCGGTGGCGGCGGAGGGATCGGCGGAGATCGGTATAGTGGTTTCACCCATTGACATTTCTGTCACCGAGAAATCAGGGCAGGCGGCGGCGATGATATTAACTACTTCTTGCCAACTTGTCATCTCAATGTCAGCCGGGATAGATGGAAAATCTTCGCGAACGTTTGAAACAAGAGCATCATCCATAGCTCCAAAGTCGATAGCAAGCGGGTCCTCTGGTGAAAGGCAATGCGAAGAGTCAAACGATGAGGTGATGCATTGTCGCGC
>NW_027192143.1:217975-237185 GCF_041956525.1 Rhizomucor pusillus | reverse complement strand
TGTGCGGGGTAGTCTTGATGTTGTTCGAGTCCTGTACTATTATGTTGCTTTCGTTCATGATACTTGAAAGATGGAAACAGCACTTTGTGTAGAAGCTTCTCGTCTTCCGCGATCTTTTGATATTTCTGCTTTATGTCAGCACTAGCAGTGTTCCATAAGGCGCCGAGGAGTTTGGATATCTCTTGGTTGCTATACTCTGGGAAAAGACTATGCACTTTTTTTCGCATGACACTTGCGTATACAAAAAACGCGTTTGCTGGGCGTCGTATTCTTTCTGATGAAGTATCCCGTGCATCACTAGCAGGTCTTCCTCGCGGATCCATAAATTTGCTTTCTTGTTGTTGCTCCAGGAAAGTTTCTGTTGCATGTAGCAAATTTTGTCTTGGTATTTTCTCGTCTCCAGTGCTAGTCTTAATGTATTCTTGATTCTCTTTGATCATGGTGATAAAATCCTTGGCTTTGATGTAGATCTCGTTAAGTAGAATCAATATATACGTGTGATTGCCGTCTCGGGCTACCGCTATTTGATAGGCAATTCGCCGTGGAGATAGAGGTCTTGGCTGTATTGCTATGGGCCGTTGATTAATACGGCAACCTTTTAAATAGCATTTGCTACGCTTAGTTCTCGGCATGCCTTTTAAAGAAAAGCAAAGAGAATGAGCTCTTTGGTCGCAAGAGGTGTATTATAGGGGGTCCAAATACCATTATTGGTTGGGCGATCATTTGTTGGAAAGCAAACCGTTCATTGTTCTGCATTAATTCATTGTTCTTTTTATAATTAGTTAGTATTCCTCTCTTTAAGTACAAGGAGAAAGTCATCATGCTGCCGCATAATCAATCGAACTGGAATCTTGACACCGACAAGAGCTACACAGGATTACTCAATTAAGACGATAAATTAAAAGTGTCAACAGGGGAGCAACTGCTCAAGGTCGAGCGTGCTGTCAGCCAGCTTCACATCGAAAATTGGCCTGTAATAGTACACGCACAAGCGAATCACGAAGACGTGGAAAGACACGAATCACTCCTTGCAGACTTCGTCAAAGGAGGTACTACACATGCAATTAAGAACAAAGGTTTGGAGATTTGGACGGCAACCCCTACTGCGTTACCCACGCTGTGATGCTTGAGAAACTCGCAGTGCATTGCATTGAACTTCTGCATACCAAGAAAGGTCGTAGTAGCAACTCGGCTTTTTTCTCGTTTGGATAATGTGTGCTGAACACTCTGAAAACCAGCTACTATATCTAGCACCAGCTTACTGGGCTGCTAACAAGCGAATCACGAGACACGAATCACTCCTTGCAGACTAAGTCAAAGGAGGTACTACACATGCGATTAAGAACAAAGATTTGGAGATTTGGACGGCAACCCCTACTGCGTTACCCACGCTGTGATGCTTGGGAGACCAGCAGTGCATTGCACTGAACTTCTGTATACCGAGAAAGTCCGTAGTGGGAATGCTCGGCTTTTGTCTCGTTTGGCCAACGTGTGCTGAAATTCTGGAAACCAGCTACAAAATTTCGTGCCAACTTACTGGAATCCTATCTGGGGCGCAAAAGATCTTTATCGAAAATGTCGAGAAACTTCAACTCTCCAACCGTAACAATATGAAAATGGTAAAGTCGCTGGTTGTCTGAGACAGCTGGATGCATGACTGGAAATGTCTCCCGTGACCTCGAGACAAAGAGCACCGCCCCATTCTATTGTTCTGACGACGCCGCGGACATGGTGTCCTTGGTAACTATTGCCAACGTTATCAAGGAAGATAAGATATTGGAAGAGCGCAACAGCAGGGTCACTGGCTGCCAGCGAAAAGACTACACGAGGACCGCTGATTGTGGTAGACGACAACGATGCCATGGTCCAACGAGTATCCAAACTTATTTCGTAGACGCTCACGGATGATGGTGTTAAAGGCAGTGGAAAGGACCGTTGGCAGAGGAAGAACAAGTCATGGGATGCTATTGGAAGTCTCAACGAGAAGCTAGAGTTCTTAGATCTATAACTGAACAATATAGACATGCATTCAAGAAAATATGCTTATTTTATTGCACGATCCATATCTACTTTTAATTTAGGGCATATTGATGTTCTTGTGAGGGAGGCGTCTTCTCCAATCTAGAATTTATTGTTATCATACAGCCGTCAACGTCGCCAAATAATGCATTGATGGTTGCTTCGTCCAAACATTCTGTGGGAGGAGTAACAAGGTTAAATTGAGGATCTTCGGTAGCGATTTTCGCAATCTTCACTTGGTCTTGCTTGTTGCTGCCAATCGAATCAGTTTTATGCTTTCTTTTAGTTATCGGGCAGTACTTGTAGCCAGGATGAGCCCGAGAATGACGAAGCTTTTCCTCTTCAGCCAAGCGCTCATAGTAGCAGCGGACCTCTTCTTCTTCGCCCTTCCACAATGCTGCTGCAAGCTTGGAAATTTCTTTGTCGTGTATCCTCAATTTTGACGTGGATAATTTCTGCCGCAACGCTTTACGGTACAACATGAAGCTATTCAACGGCCTTGGAGGATGCTTTCGTATTCCATCCGTCGTTTGTAGTTGTTGCGACTCTGGTGGTTTAGGAGCGGATGTAGTCGGTTTCTTGTATGTAGTCTTGAATTCATTGATTAAAGTAAAAACTTGCATGAAATCGAAAATATCAAACGGGAGACAAAAGAGGTGGAAATCTCCCTTGCTTGATTGGCTATTTAGAATTTTTCGAGAACAATGAAATCGGTTGAGATACCTTCACCATGTTCATAGTGCAAGAGCACGCGTACATTAAGCATTACTAGTGTATATATGTGAATACAGTATGACCTAGCTTTTGCGATAGATTACTATTTCCCAAGGCATTATAACTAGGTTCTGGATCTGCCTGGTTTTCAGACACATAAGAAGTACCATCTGAGTTAGAATAGACGTCACCGCTGTTCTCGTCGTGAATTTGGGACAAACAATCATTGAAAGCCTCCACTTTACACTTGCCAAAAGGTGAGCAGCACTGTCTAGAATGCAAATTGTGTATCCTGGTACTAAAGATCGTCCTGAACCGATTATACTCGACATTATTCTTGATATCTTTACAACGTTGATACATCTCGATTTTTGATTTCTTGCTACTATTATTCACTACCATCGCCATCCCCCGTTCAGTACAGAGAGAGGAAGAGCATGTCCGTTCAGAACACAGAGACGCCATTCCCGGTTATTGACGCCGATCCTCACTTCAACCGTGTCTTGCGGTACTTCCGTCCTAGCGACTATGCAGCATTTGCCGGCCTGACTGTCGCTGCTCCTGCCGGTTTCTTAGCCTGGCGTAAGTGTCAACACAGCATGTGCTTGTATATCCACCTTTTTGCTGAAGAAAAACGCGCAAATCCTCTTTAGAAAAACTGAACCCTGTTGGTGGTTCTGGACGCAATGTACGCACCCAGCTTGGTATCATGACCGTTCTCGGTGCATTTGGCGGTTTCTTGTACGCGTATCAACAGAGCAGCTGTAAGTTGTTGTCTACTAGGTTTTATTGTATGCAGACGAATGTGTTACTTATGTGGCAACACTCCTGCCCACAGTGCGATTCATGGGCTGGAAGGAAAACGCTGCTGAAGTGGAAAAGGATTTCAAGGAATTGAGCCAGCGTGCCAAGGAAGGCAAGCCATTGTACGGTGAAAGCATGCTTCCTCAATACATCCAGGACTCCCTTGCACGATACTCAAAGAACGCTGCTCTCGTCTTTGGTGAGTCAAAACAATTTCCAAGAGGAAGGTGTAAGTTCTAACGTTATGCTATTTAGATTCCATTCCTTTCTTCAACTTTGTCAACCATCAAAACCACGGTGTCGACACCTCTAAATACTACGAAGGCGCCTCCAAAGCAGAATAAAAGAAGCAATGCTTTTCTAGATTCGGTTTATACACAGAGAAAGAGATGTGACATGCAATCTTTATGCAAATGCGTAGATAAATAAGGAGAATGACATGAGATTAAACTAAGTACAAGGATGCTGTTTTTCTTCTCCACCTTTACACTGCAGAGACCAGCTTTTGCAATGTTAGAGTGTCTGAAGAAGAGGAAGTGGTAGTGGTAAGTTGTCTATGTGATTGGTGGATAAGCTACGAAATGTGTCTGGACAGCTGCGTGGTTCATATCCCATCGTTTCATCTCCAATTCATGTTTAGCATCGCGCAGCTCTTGCTCTAATTGATGCCGTCGCTCTATTTCCTTGTCCAGTTCCTGCTGGTGCTCGGACTTTACAGTCGCCATTAGCTGCCGGAACTCCTTGCGAAGTGTCATTGTCTGGCCATCCTTGCCGATATCCGCACGAATGCGGTAATCTGCCAGTTGCTTGTCGAGCAATTGACGCTCTTTGGACAGCGTAGTGATTTGTTCTTCGTACTTTTTGCGTTCATGATTAAAGTCTGTGATGTTACGTGTAAGGCGATCATACTCCTTCAGGATAGAACCGAGTTCAGCTTCAACGCTGGCGGATTGAAGCATCCACGCTGCTTCTCTCCGAGTATATTCTTCTTGGGCAGCCTGGAAAGCAGCTTGAAGTTGTTCGGTATCCTTGCTTTTGGACTCTGCCTTCTCAAGTTCGGCTATCCGTGCTTCACATGTTTGCAGCTCGCGCTCCAGCTGGTTGTTTCTTTCGACAAGTTGCTGGACGGTGTTATCTGTGGATAATCGTTGAATTTCTTCTTGCATGACTGCCAGTTTCGAGTCTCTGTGTTGCAACTGCCGTTCGAGATCTTTGGTTCGCTGTAAAAGCTCTGCCTCTCTGGTACTCTCAGCTTTCTTTAATTCACCAATCTGCGTATCCATTGCATGCAGCTGCGACTCTAGCTGTCTATTTCGATCCATCATTTCTTGCAATACATTCTCGGCTGCAGCTTCAGACGGGATGGATCGTCTAAGGACGTTAGATAGCCAGACATGGACGGGTGGATATTGCTGTTGCTGCTGCCTCTGCTGCGACTGGGTCGGCACGGGAGTCGTACCCTCGGCACGGCGCTGCATCGATACATGTCGGTCGATTATTTCCAGGGCGGCGTACAGGTGCGACGTTGCAGTGTCGTGAGCGGGCAAGTATGTGAATGAGGAATTGTCAAAGCTGGTGACGCTCGTTCGCACAGACTTTGGAAACAGCACTGATTCATCCGATAAGCTATCATCGTCGCTCACGTTGCCACTGCCAACTCTTGGTGGTGTGAGTTTCTTGACGATGGCGTCAACTCTTGCTACAATGGGATCCAAGGACGGTATTATCGTTTGATGCATTGCAGGTTCGGTAGTAATATTTCCGGTGGTCCCAGTCTGCACGGCGGTAGCCAGAGTACCCGCGAGATGCTTCAAATATTTCGACTGCGTGTCTTGGGCATGCAACACTGCAGCGAATAATTCTTGCATGAGATCTCGCATGTTGTTCGCACGTGCTTGGATTTCAGATATCAAAGACCGATCATATTCGATTTTAAGCAGGGATGCTACAGATTGTTGCAAATCTTGCTCGAGTTCGATCCTCTTTTGAATATCCAAAAGCGTGGAGCGCGCGCGAATGTGTTTCTGGCCATTGCAGATGCGTGAGTTATGTACGTTCAAGAAGTACGGCATGCTACAATAAAACATATTACCTCACGCCATTTGTCTGCGTCGTTTGGTGGCAACGTCGGGAAATCCAGGGCAGCCAGCACTGCGTACGAAACATCCAACTGTTTTAACATTTCTTGACTGTCTGCTGTGCAATTGGTCGTTTCTTCTTCTTGAGGCTGAGCATAGAACTGTCCCCACGGCAAGGGCATACCAAACGCGGTCAAAATGGCTGGTTTTGGCGATCCAGGAGGTTCATCAGAAATAGTTCTCCCTAAACTACTAGCGGGTGCAGGGTTGGATGTTGCTGCTGCTACAGGGACGGAGTCTCGGATCATGGCTACCGACTGCGGTGCCGGTGGTGTTGCTAGTGCTGGTGGCGATAGCGATTCTGCAATGGATGTGGATGGTTCCACAGGCTCCAGAGACGTAGTAACTTTCTCGTTTTTAACAGTTTCATGCTTGACCTGCGCTTCCGTCCTCTCCTTGCTTTTCAAAATTTGCTTGGTTATTGATGATTCTTTGCTTACAGCTGCGCTTCCGGTTGATGATTCTGGCTTCCTTTGTTCTTTATTCTGCGTTGCAGGTTTCACTGTTTGAGATTTTCCTTTATCAGGTTCACTGGTGACATTCTGTGCGAACTTTTCATCTTTAGCCAGCTTTTCCTCTTCATGCTTCCTCTTCTCTGGCTTGTTCTTCTCTGCAGTTTCTCCAGCATCCTTATCCGTAATTTTTGTGGCAGCAACTGTCTTTTGCTCAGGTTCCTTTTGTTCCGTCGACGTTGTTATCGAAGCTGAAACTGAGGTTGAAGCTGGAGTTGGATCTGGAGCCGAAGCTGGAGCTGGAGCTGGAGATGAAGTTTCCACGGTATCCGCCTTTGTAGTTGACTCGTCGGACGACAAGGATTTCGCTTCGTTTTCTCTAGTAGATAGGCTGCTGGATGATGATTTTCGAGATACACTCTTTCTGTTGCCTTTGACACCAATTTTCTGCTCATCCTTCTTAACCACCACTGATGGCTTGTCCTGTTCGGTCGACTTTTTAACAAGGCTCCTCTTTTTGGTCGCATTGTTGGCCATATTTGCAGCGGCTTTCCAAGGATTGGCTGATACAGTGCTGGATGCTGCCATCTTTTGCACGGACGCCCGCACAGTTTTTCGATCACTTTGCGGTGGTTGCCATTGCTTGACTGTACGTTTTGGTGGTGGTGATGCTCCAGAAGGAGGTTTCGCATCAGCCTTGTTGGCAGCAGCGAAGAATGGATTGTCTTTGAGCTTGTAATTAATCGCTGGACGGGTCCCGTCTGGAGGCTAACGGCAACACGTCAAAAAAGGATACTCAAAAGTATTAAATTTATATAAAGTCTCACCGGACTCATGCTGTGTGTGGGGGAGCAGAAAGAGAAAGGAATCTTAAAGGGATCGCTTTTCGCACCACATTTTGTACTCTGCAGCGATGGCTTACCAAAAATGGGGTTACGGCATATGGGATTGCTAAAGGAATTCAAACCGATACAATGGGCTCATATCCTCTTCCAGCCTTTGTTACAGTTTTATGTAGACTCCTTTTCATGCGTTCAGGATAACGGAAGTCGAATAGACATGCAAGCATGGATTAAAACATGAAAAGGGGTGGACTATTTTACATATAAACTTTTTCCCTTCCGACGCTCAAGACGCGCGATGACCTCTCTTGTCAAATCTTGTGGAACCAAGCTTTGTCCAATGGAGCGAAAATTCATTTCAGTCCTCTCTCGAGGTCACGCCCAATTTGTTATTGTACAGCTGTAACACACCCTCCATCTCTGCCCGAAGAGTACCCTCTGGGTGTTCCACTAGCATTTGGTTCCTTGCAAGCTATAATATACATCGCATAAGCAGAAATTCGAAACCTAATTCCGTTCATCTACTTGCCTCAGGGGATATTTCCACCTTGGTCCATTCCCTTTGCACGTTGATATCAACTATGCCACCGTTGTCGTATATATGCACTTGAGCGTTTGGTGTCAGGGACTCCCAATCCGTCTTGATGTCTGCTGCATTTTCCACACGTGGGATCAAAACATGTTGCTTTGTTTGTATCGCAGACGATGTGGCGCGCATTGTCAACAATGATCTCACGTCTAATAAGCTGAGTCGTGCATCCCACGGTAGTTGTAAGATTTTCATTTTCATGCCCCGCGGCATACCGTGTGGAGTCATTTTAGACAGATCGGGTTCTAATTTCGGATACAGTGAGACTCTAGTAGTCGATGCTCCTCTTTTACCAGACTTACCTGTCAGTATGCATACATTCTCGGAATCAGTGCCCCAGTTCCTAAGAAATGTCCGCACTGCACCCTTGTCAAAGCATATGTGATCCGTTGTACAGACAATGCAAGGTTCTTCAATGGTGATTGCAGGAGCTCCTATTTTAGAGACCAGCTCTCCTGTCACAGTAAGCGCTCGTTTCTTTTGTAGTTCAACGGAATCAAGCGGCCAATTGGACAAGTAGAGCATTTCCTGTTTTTCAGATGTCATCCTACAACAGTACACTTTATTGAGTACATTGCAATCAAATTTAAATATCTATGTGTCAACATACCATTCACCGCAGATATTTGCATAATCCAAACTTTTCTTTGCGCTGTGACCAATGACATAGATGGGTATCTGACCAGGTGGAGGACCTAGTTCCATGTTATATATTGGCAAACTGCGGTGAAGCATTCCGATCAAATCGAAAGTGTTTCCGGCCATTGGTATAGGAAAAAGTACATTTCGTCTTTTCCGCAATGCCTGTGCTGCAAGTTGCTGCTGTTAGTTAAGAAATGCTTGCTTTCTGTGAGCCTATCAGCGCAGTGTACCTGTCTGAGCTAATGTGTTATCCCTCATGCGGCGATACATTTCTGCTGATTCGTTGAGATGATCGGTGCGTAGTCCACTCACGAGAACCACGTCTGCATCTTCCATGATACTTGTGTCAAGACTTGCAGGATGTCTGTCTGGAACATCGCTCGAGTGCGACATTAGCAGCAACTTTTGGAAGCTGCTTTCCAGTACCCAATTTACACTGCCGAGACTATATCCTGAGCTGCAGCCCACAAAGTCCATAGTACCTGCAACATTCTAGCGTCAAAGAAAAAGTTCCCATTCAATATTAGTTCCACCATTTCGCTGACGGCAGACATTTGTCTGCAAAAGAATTGTTCTCGCCCTCTTGCTTCATTTCATACCATTGTTTGTCCAAAGCGAACAGCCTCAATTTTCTTGACACATTCTTCCACTTGCTTTTGCGTATAAATCGGTCGCCATCCGTCAGTCTTGGAGACAAATGTAGACCAATGGACGCGACGCCACGGTGGGATATTTGATGCTCTTGGTTGATACAATTCTACCAATTCTTCCATTCGTTGCCGTCCAAACTCAATAACGGGTTCTGTTGCGACTATCCTGCCTTTATATCCAAGCACTTCAGTCAAGTAAGGAAGCCCGAGCATCATGTCGCTATTAGATATCAGGACTAGATCGATCGTCCGTACGTCAACAAGAGATATATTCGCTGTCCTAAACACAGTCTGTTCCGGACAGTCTTCAAGATATGGCAATGAAGCGTCCACATCGGCAGCAAGTTTGGTGTCATATTCTTCCTCCGGATCCCGGTGCTGCCGAATGCCTGGTAAAGTACAAAGTCCAAGGATTTCAAGAGGAAAGTTAAAAAGAATATTGGTCCTGTTCCAGTTGATTAGGAACGTGTTTGCTGGTGAATCCGGGTAATCAAGGCATTGGAATTTCATTATAAATGCTCCCAGGAGAGAAAAACGACTGCTGGGTGAAGGAACGCATGAATTATTGCATTTTCGATCCCGCATCAGAACCTTGAATTGGGTCGGGTGGCTTTCAACTGGAAGAAATCGACCTGCTCAAGGAACCGACACTTTTTCATTCACTTGAAATAATCAGAAGCAACCATGTATTTGATGTACTACGTTAACGACCAGGGAAACCGCGTCTATACTTTGAAGGTAGATTTGCACTGCCAGGAATCGTTACAGTGAGAAAATGTCTGTTAACGATTGTCATTAGAAAACTGATCCCAAAGGTTTCCCTACGAAATCCGCACACCCTGCTCGATTCTCTCCAGACGACAAGTTCTCTCGCCAGCGTATTACAATTAAGAAGCGATACAAGGTTTTGCTGACCCAGCTTCCTGCCCGTCCTTTGTAAGGTGTCACACTACAACGCCGTTACGTATCCTTCTATTGTCAATTTTTTTTCCTTTGTAATTGCCTCTATCATGTACTATTTCATGTCTTACCATCAACAATGATTTCTTCAAAAGAATAAAAACTGCATCGTGTCGTTTTGCTTGCCGGTCAATAAGCATCATTCATATGTTTTTAAATGGTAGCCTGTTCCGTTCGAAGCTTTCTTTTCCGCCTAGTATAATGGCAAACTCGAAATACGAGTATGTTCGTCACTTTGAAACCGTAGACAAACTCCTGCCCAATACCTGGCTAGTTGTACGGATCGACGGCCGAGGTTTCCACAGGTAACGCATACACTGACTAGTATGGCTACTGATCTGATCTAAACTACGATGCAGATTTTCGCAAGAACACAATTTTGCCAAACCCAATGATCGCCGCGCGATCGATCTCATGAATCGCTGCGCCGTTGAGGTCATGCGAGATATTAAAGACATAACAATGGCATATGGACAAAGCGACGAATATAGGTAACATGGATTTGATCCGCAAGACATGATATTTATATCTAAGATACGTGCATTAGCTTTGTTCTTCCCAAATCGTGTAACCTGTACTCACGAAGGGCAAGGTAAACTCATAGAGAAAATTATACGGGAGTATTATGCTTACAAGTTGTAACTAGCAAAATATCGTCAACAATTGTCAGCTTATTTGCATCAAATTACGTGATGCGATGGAGCGAATATTTCAAAGACACACCGCTACGATACCCTCCGTGCTTTGATTCGCGTGTCGTATGCTATCCGTCCGACCAGAACCTTCGTGATTACCTAAGCTGGCGCCAGGCAGACTGTAAGCTACTGCGACAACAATGCTGTTTTTGCGCAAAAGATGACTAACACCGAGCGTATGTTTCTGCCAGGTCATATTAACAACCTATATAACACTACATTTTGGGCCATTGTCCATTCGGGAAAGACAGAAACAGAAGCTGAAGAGCAATTACGGGTAAGTATATACACATATCTCCTATCAGCGACTCATACTTATCACTGGTATTTAGGGCACGTTTTCAAAGGACAAGCATGAGATTTTGTTCACACAGCACAATATCAATTACAACAACATCGAGCCCATATTTAAAAAAGGATCCTTCGTGGTCAGGCGAAAGGTACGAGGAAGACGATCGGAAAGTTATTTCGTTTAAGTAAATGCGTACGCTTACCGTGTATTTTCTGCAGACACCAGTTACCTCGGTATCTCCGCGCACAGGCGAGACGGTGACGAGAGAGAAACTCGTGCCTACACCGCTATTTATTGATATCATTGGACCTTCATTCTGGGAAGAGAATCCACATCTTTTAGAATAGACAAGGGGGCCAAGGCCGGAAGCGCATGTATTTATTTGTTGTATTAAAAATTCCTGCATTCCTCAGCCCTGTTTCTTTCTTGTTCTCTCTTTCTATCCTAATATGCGTTACACATCCGTGCTGCTGTTTGCTCTGGCGCAAACTGCGCTCTCTGCCCCACTCGGTACAGGATTCAGACCTGAAGCGATATGCCAAAACATTGGGGATGACTCTAGTAGCAGCGGCTACGTCGTACCAGTGCAGCGATTACAAGGCCACTACATGGCGCCTGGATTCCGACCTCTCACAGACGGATCTATGCCCCTTTCAAAAGTTGATGCACACTTTAGAATGCCTGATAACGGCAAGGAGGCTCTAAACGACCAAGATCCAATGATAAAGATGATGATGTCGAGTGCTTCGCTCTCGGCTTCTGCGTCAGCTCCAGTACCGTCTGCATCGGCATCCCTTGCTGTGGCCGGACAAAGATTCATTGGCATGGAAGACACGGGCGATATGAAAATGATGGTACGACCGATTACTGCGTCACCCAAGGCAGCATCCACTCCACGGTTGCAACATTTAAAGTACAATGCAGGCTGCTAATATAGCTTTAATGCGTTAACATAATTTGTACAAGAATTGGAATATGCAACTACAACGACAACAACAACGGAAATACAGAAAAAAAGAAACATATAAAGCAAAGAAGCATGTGTGTAGCAGGAATAACAGAGTAGGGTGATATCATGTGTGTACGCGTGTGTGTGTGTGTATGCGGATAGAACGGATCGAAGGAGAACGATATAGGAGGACGGCGGCAGAGACCTAGACGAGGAGAGAGAGAAAGGATATGTGTGTGCTTTCGTGTCTGCGTGTAATGTATGGATTGTATGAACAGCTGGCTTAGAGCATAAAGCCTTGGCTTGCCGCCCAGGGAACTGCCAAGCTCGTAAGCATTTGTGCAACGTCGTTGGGAATATCACAGAAGAGCATTCTCTGAAGAACCAACTGCTTTCTGCTTTCCCAAGTTCTTCCAAGTATATCTGCTTCCTGATGTACCATATCTGGCTCGCTGAATTCCATCGCAAACCGTTCGTAATACAGTGTCATTTCTGGTGTTGGTTCTCCATCCATCGTGAGGCATTCAGCCATTGATCTGAAAGTGACGGGTACGTGTGGTGCAAATGGGAACAGACCTGTGCGTGTCTCGTTCGGGCGGATAGGCATCTGCTTGACACATTCCAATAAGAACAGTGTCTGTGCCCACAAAGGAATGTGGCCCCGGACCAGCACATCGCTTGCTCTGCCAAACACATCGGTGTAACGCGCGCCAAAAGTATAGCAATATGGAACGAAGCTTGAGTTGCCAGGATCACTGACGGGTGTCAATGGCATTTGAAGAACATCCTTTACAGTGTTAATGCCTAAAGAATTGTGTGGAGTTAAAAACGTACGAAAGGATGTGAATATCAAGTGAACTTGATCAATTACCTGAATCGTGGTATTCTTCAGGTAGTGACAGGGAAGGTAAATCGAGTGAAGCCAATTTTGGCGTGGAAGGCTGCCACTTGCTGTGGATAAACACTCCATTTCCAAGACGTGTGACAGATGATCGGTCAATCTGAGTATGGGTACAATGAAGCATACGCAGTACGAGGTTCTCGGAGCGCAGTCGTCGATAGACAGTGATATCGCCGACAAGATCAGAGTTGAAATGGTGGAGTGCCTTATCAGCCAGCAGGCGCTCAAGAACAGGAGGCAGAGTCTTCATTTCCTTGGCAATGTATGAAACAGGAGATGGGACAAAGACGCCGGTTGTATTGTATATGCTTTGCCTGATCTTGGTCAGAGCCTTGGCCCAGTCTTGGTTTTTCACATCGTATTCTTGAGCTAAGAGAGTCGAGTTCGGTATCGCACTCTCATACAGGTACTGGTCCACGGTGTTTGGCTGGTAGATATCTTCGTTGCTGAAAGGCTCGATAGGTGGAATAGCATACCATTGCGGAGATGCACCCATCATGGTCGGAAAAAGTTGGATAGCAAAAGACAAAGAGAAGTAAAGATAGCGAGGTCAAAGCTCTTTTTGTTCTCTTGACAGGTTTATAATACTCGAGGTCCCCCGGAGATGACAAATGCATCGACTGGGCTGGATCGGAGCGAATTTGACTCACCCTTCTTGATCCGCATCACTTTGATCTCCTTTTGCCTTCCACTCTATATCAACTTGTCGCACACTACTCATCTAAACGTACCAGCCCATTGTATGTGTATTGCTACACGCTGCTGCAAAGTATCTCGTCTTATTTCATAATGATAAGCTGTCGGCGCTGGCTCCGAAGGGTCGTGCGGATTTTCGGCCGAGCGACAATCTGATCCAGACGGCGTGATACCAAAATTTTACCCTTCCCAAAGTTGGATCTGCCACGTCATGCTGCGAATTGAAACGCGACAAAACATTGTCATGCGCGTACAAGGCTTGGTTCTCCTGCTGAGCATTTGATTTGAGTCAGTTTTGATTCCATGCGTCTTATCAGATTCAATTGGAAAATGCATACATCTTTTTTATGATGAACAGTAAAATCAAATCACAGCGAGTGAGTAGTTAGAGAACAGATCGGAGTCATCACCTTGATTTGTTTGTTGCATCCAAGTGTCCAAGTGATAGGATGAAATGAAATGACCATATTTTGTGATCCCTATTGCTAAGGAAATGCTTGTGCATAATATCTGGACTCTTCCTCCAATCCCAGCTACACGTTCATTTAACGTTCGCTTTAGGTAAAATGCGGGCGAAAACGGTCAGATAGAGTTTCCGCTGAGTGGCGCTGATGCACGGATACTGCCATGTGGCGCATCATTTGCGTTACAGTGCGCTTACTAATTCAATAGGTTTGTGTGTGCCTGCCAAACCTCTGCTTACGACGCCTACCATTACAAATCACATAGGCTCTTGTCACCATTTGCATTACTTTCGTGGGGTTACACGCGTCTGGAAAAACATATTTGCGCTTGGATGTATGGCTAATCTATTGGACTGGGCATAGTTCTTGTCTTTACCGGAAATACTATCCCTTTTTGCTGTCCATCGCAGTAATTCATGTGTACCTCATCCTTGGAAGTTGTAGTTGACCTGTTGACCTGCTGCTGTGTGACTGGACGGGGCTGCTTAGTAATGACTCGTTGTAGACATGCGTTGTTGTAACATTTCAACAATATCACATCATCTGGATTGCAAACAACAGAGAGTCTATATATGGAGTGTCAAAATACCTCAATGTATGTACGTATGTATGAATGCATTCATATCTGCATTAGATATCGTCTCACATCATCTGAACCTACACAGATGTTAGAGCTCGTGGCAGTATCGCTTGAACACGCGATCTGTATGCTCAGGGCCTTCTTTACTTCAGATCAACAATGACTATCCAGCAGTGCCGTGTCCATAACAACGAGGATTTGTTCAATAACGCGATAACTGAGTCCTTCCAACCTTGACAGTGTATCAATGATGATTGGAAGCAGAGACGTGTGCTGTAAACTCAAATCTCAGCCAAAGCCGTCAAGGGCCTTTCTCCGTTTCCCGAAAAAATAAGAACAGACGACTATGAATAGAATCATTCGACTGACACCCACTTTACTGCGCGCTCGTCGCATACACGCAACCAGATTCCAGCCTCGATCAAATCCGCTTCCGCTGCTTCGTCGCCCATTGACTTGCACAGCACATCTATTAGCAAAAACACCCAAGGTTGAGGACGATCTGGAAGAGATCGATCCTAAAGAATATCCAGAACTGTATCCCGAAGAACCAGTTGACACGGAATGGTTCGTCGAGCAAGACGAAAAAGACTTTGTTCCTCTGTGGCAGCGGCGAGCGCTAGGCGATCAGTTGAAGGAACGTTGGGCGCTTTCTAAAGTGTCTCAAAAATTAATGGAAAGCGGTGCGTTGTCACCAGAAACACTCAGAGATCTGCTCGTGGAAAGCAAGATGGATAACGTACAAGTATTGGACGTCCGTGATAGATGTGACTGGACAGATTATATGATCATCGCAGATAGTGACAATGGTGAACGGTTTTTGCACAATGTCGCAGATCAAGTCGGACAAGTGGTAAGATTGCAGAAGATATTGATATATCTTGTATCAGATTATTTATTGCGTACACACACGCAGGTACGAAAAGCAATTAGAGAGCACAACGAGGATCTGCCGTTACCACACGTTGAAGGACGGGACAGCGATTCTGGCTGGCTATTAATTGATCTCGGTCGATGTGTTGTGCATCTATTCACGCCGCAAATGCGCCAATTATACGATTTGGAGGGTTTATGGACAAAGGATTTTATCCTTGAAGAAGAGGAACAAAAGAACAAGAGTGCATAGATACCATATAATTCTCATTTGTAAAGTAAATAAACTGCTGCGTTGCACTGCAGCATTGAAGAGCTATCTTTTGAGTAATTGTATTGTTACGTATACATCTGCTTGGTCAATGATAGCAACGCATTCTGGACTTTGGAGATTGTTATATAAGCTATGTCCAGACGCTGCAATCACCCGTAAGTAGCCGAAAGGGTCCCAGTATTGCACGGCTGAGCAGGAGGGAAAAACGCATCCCCGCAAAAAATTTTTGGGTGTGTTTCCGACAACTACCGGAGAAAGAGGTGAGGAGGGGGGAGGTGCACTTTTAAGTATCAGATAAAAACAGGCTTATCGCTAACAAAGATGATCGACAAACGATGGTATTGTCATGAGCATATCATTATTATTGCTGTATGAGTTTATGCAAATCATTATGGTAAGGAAAAGAAGAAAAAAAAAAGAAGAGCAAGAGTTTACAAACGAAAAAGAAACAGTCGGAGAGAGGTGGGGTGGATATACAAGAGAGCGAGAGTGAGGGCGAAGAGCAAGACAGACTAAGGTCGGAGGTGGGGGATATGGTGCAAATGCTAATTCTTGTGTAATGATTGTTGTGGTACTATTAGTGAGATGGAGATGTAGATGACGCCAAGGAGAGTAAAGACCGCGCAATCTCATGCTCTTGAGGCGAAGGGCATATTGGGCATTGCGTGCACGAAGCAGGATCTGCCAAAGCAGCATCGATTCTCGACAAGGCAGAGGCTGTTTCGGCAAGAAGTCCCGATAAATGAGTTAGCTTACTCTGAAGTTCTTGTCGGGTTTCTCGGAGTGCTGGTACGCTATTTTTACACACGTGTGTGTTTTGAAGGAGGCTTTTCAGAGGCGGGAGAGGCTGTAACTCCAATCGATCAGGAACTTGGATAGGCGGTAGAACAACACCGGGGGGAGAGTTAGGTGCATCAACAGTGCTGATGCTTGTGGAATCCTCTTCATCTGTGTGCGATAAGGCCGGCGATGGGGCGGATGATTTCACCCTCTTATTCCGTCGTTGTTGCGTCGGTTGTTTATCAGATCCACTTCGTTTTCTACGCTTGATAACACTGCGCATCATCGCAGCCGGTCGATGGACGTGATGTAGTTTATAGTACAAGCCGCAGGCGTTGCAGATAGTCTTGCCGCTCGCATCACGGCGCCACAGGGGAGTCGTCGTTGTCAAACAGTTGGCACAAACCAGGTCTGGCTGCGACTTCTTATCATCAACACGGACTAGATTGCGGGTGCAATGTCGGCAGGCATTATCGCCTTCTTCGAGTGGGGATTTGCATTGCGCGCAGGTCCTCGCGTGTGCCATGTTTGAGACGAAAAGAGTGGGAAAGGAAAAGAAAAAGAGATAAAGAAGAGAAAAAAGCGTGGTGTCCAATCAATAAATCGGCCAATGAAAAACCATCATCAGACACTTTTCTCACGGCCCCCAGGCGGCCTAGGAGTCTACTTGGAAAACGGGGGGAGATCCGAATTTTGAAGCAGCAACCTTGATTGAGGTCTTGAAAGCGATACATGACAGCATACCACGATAACGAGTGGCCATGAATACGAATGCTCAGTGCGCTTATTTTTAGGAGGTAACTCTTTGCAGGTGCCCCTCTTACAATTCGCGAATCTTGCTTTGAATTGTGGACTGATAAGAGGCAAGAAAAACTCATGACACGCGCCTGTTAAATTGTTTGATCATGTATAGACGCAATCTCTGCAGAGCTACTGGATCTCATTCCTTTCCTCTTGATAATAATGTTTAAAATGGCAACAAACACACAATACATTGCGTTGTCCTCAAAGCTTTAACTTCATATCAGCAGCCAATAACGATGGATGAAAAGATTTTATCTCTTGCGGATCTTGAAAGATTTGTAACATACGCATCTGTGTAGAACTGGGTAGAAACATCGGTGAGGAGCCGACCCACCACTTGATGTGTAACATAATCAGTCACTTAAACGAGATAAGCGCAAGAAGACGACGATATCCAATGCATCATGCACTGAGCATGCTGATAAAGAGAAGAGGAGTGCGACCTCACTTTGGTTTTAGGTTTGCATTTCCCCGTCAGATTGAACTAAAAAGGGGAATTGAGAGGTGTCCATTGGTTGCTTTCTGCCTTGTTTTGCTCGAACGATTTCATCGTTACCGTTTTTCCTTGCACGAGCATTCTTTTGTGTCCCATTCTTGACTTGCTCTCCGAAAGGAACGAATCTATTTTCAATCGGGTTGCTTCCTTTCTTTAAGGTGCATGCTATACTTCTGATTTCCCTATATCTTCATGTAGTTTTGGTGCAGACTTTATCAATTATCACGCACCAAGGATAATCAAATTCAAAATTGGAAACAAAGAAAAGCCCGTCGAGATGCATTTCTCTTTCGTATTTGTATTCACATTGCAAAAACTACGCAGACGCTGTACGTAGATACATCCCGTCATTAGCAATGCTAACTATGAGTTCTCACAAACAGCAAACAGCAGGCATCGTAGTTGTAGATACAAGCGTTAAACCTCAATTTTTTGGATGACTCGTTATCTGCAAGAGGATCCCATCGGCTCACGTGTTCGAGAATATTTATGCATCCTCACGAGATCAAAGATTTCCGTTGTCGCACAACAACATTTTGATGCCACCAGCGAGCTGCATTCGTACAATGTTTGACCTTGGCTGATTTCTATCATAGCTAGCTAGCATATCCATGGTGCTTTGCGTTTCGGTACTACTCCAGAATGCGGCCAGTCTCGTGCCTTGTATCGACCATATTGGTTCTTTTCAAGTCGGGATATGGAGGATATCCCAAGTAATGTTCGCCATGATCAGACAAGAAAACATTGGTAACTAGATACGGGCCTGTTGATCCACAGGCAAGTGAAATAACCATTGCCATGTATCTACCAGGAAAATTATTGATTCCTAGTCCCATAATAAAAGCAGTACTCTTCGTTAATATAACGCATCTCGTGAGCAATTGAATGGTATTCTTTGAAGAGAGCCAACTCACGATGTATATCTGGGTACATAAACTGTGTATACACTCTTTCCATAAATTAAATTCGTCATCCCAATGAAAACCTATTTCGCATTCTCCCAAGTGTGGATGTCGCATCTTCCAGGAGTATATAACGCATGTAAACATTTTTAGCCCAACTTTCCTCCTTCCTGCCACATCGTACGGTTGAAATTTCAGATTACAAGATGAGCATCCAGTTTTTTTATGAAGATGGGGAAGGCAATGCTGTCGACGAATACGGCTGACCTGAGCCCATGGACTACGTCGTCGACGAAGAGCAGTATGCTCTTGAAACGCTAAGTTCATACACGCAGTATTTGCGTAATCGAACTCGCGAGAGCGATGGCCGATCAGACGCCATGGAGACTGATGACGTAAAAAAGGATGTGGACGTTCGCATGAGAGAAGCGTCGATCAAGCGAGTGTACACGCTCTACACGGATCAGGACAAAGTCAGATTCTTCAAACTGATGTTTGAGAAAGTTCTGAGTGCCTCAGCTGCCGCAAAACAGTTAGGTATCCATGTCCGTACAGCTCAAAGATGGGCCAAACAGTATGAGGTGAATCCGGATAGCATATTCGCGAAGCGTAAGAAGAATGGTCGTCCGCGTATCCTTGGTGAAGAGCATAAGAAGGTCATTCTAGAGTACGTCGATGAGAACCCTTCGGTTGA
>NW_027192143.1:163557-216695 GCF_041956525.1 Rhizomucor pusillus | reverse complement strand
TACAGTACAAGTGATGGGTCTAGAATAGAATATTTGGAAGTTCTACCAACCTTGTTCTACGTTCCAGAAAATAAAAGAACAATCGCATTGGACAAGTTTACCGGACCTAAGACCGGGACTCATTGCCGCAGAGCTCTCTTAATCCTAACAATGACCCCAACTTTTTGTTTTGTAGCTCATCGTCCCTTTCTCAGCTTGCTGAAGTTTTTTACAAGTCCTCAAGTCCGGCACAAGTATGACATCATGCTATGCATGATTTGCCAGTGTCGGTTGATGCCTTATCCTCCAGCAGGTCTCGAATACCTGTCAAAAATGCTATCAGTCCTACATAGGACCCCATAGTAACTACGAATACGCTCTCCTTAAAGTATCGTAAAAAATTGAGAACAATTTTTCCAGATTGTTCATGAATAACCTATTGCCTCGATATCATCCCCGTAGGACAATTCGTCCATATACTATATAGATATGGAAAACCAACCAGAATATGCTGCTTGTACATCTGCTTTCAAACAAACAAGGTGGACCAATGAATTGTCTACAAACATGAATAATACTATTGTTTTGATTCCAAAGCAGCGTACTCAAACGTTGTTACCATGGAAAAGCATCCATCACTATATCGTTTGATGATAGACTCAGTCATTCCAAATATCTGAATCTAATAAGGTAAGGCAGCAGCGTCGTCAGTTCATGCTCAGCATAATTCACAAGTAAATAATACACTTTTTCCCAAAAGTAATGTCGCATTTTGTGAAATTTTATAATACATTTATACACCAAAACGACAAATTGCAGCGACATTAATTTTTGGAAAAGGTGTATGTATCGATGGCACATATAGTCAAGAACTTATCGAGTTGATCTCAAACTTGAGAGAACATGTTGTTCTTTGCGATTTAAATGCGAAATGTTCATATGCAAAGCTGACCACAGTGGTGCCAAGTGAGCGGATCAAGAGACCAGATCACAAAGAATTTTCTTATGCAGAATAAACTGAGGATCCGCACAGTATGGGTTGTGAGCTCCTGATATGCAGCAGTAGGCTACATGTGCTCCATGTCTCTGCTGCTTTGAACGCATAACTCCAGCTGCGTGACGGAAGCCAATTATGACTGTCGACCGCTGGAGCTTTCTCTGAGCTCGTCAATGGCTGGATCAACCCGTATAGACGTCTCATTACTCAACAACTGGTACCAGCTTTAAAGTGCTCTGTCGTAGATCTAATTTCCCGTATCGAAAGTTTCCGGTACTATATAGTCCAGAATATATCATGTATATACATTAGCTTCTTCTTGGCATTATATATCGTTCCGTTCCAACTTCTTTTGCAATCTGGAGTCCTCATACAAAGGTATGACCGCTTCGCATATTGCTCATCGCTGATTCTCCTCCAAAAATTGGCTGAATAACAGGACGCTCCGCAGGTTATAGTTCTTGATGATGCAACTAGGCGCTTTGGCAATGGACTTGCAGAAAAAAAGACTAGTATGTCCGTTGAGGTCATCTCGATTTTCATAATCTGGAAGTATGGGATTTTCCTGCAAGCGAGAAACATAAGAAGCATATTCAAAATGTGCATGGGTGGTACTCGATGAATCTCGGAAATGCTTTGACCTAGATTACATTATGACTATTCAGCCCATACCAAGTATAAATTACCTGAGATTTCTGCCATTATTCTTTCAGTTGCTTGTATTCAGTTCGTGGTTGAATGTATTGCTACTTATGTTACATATTAGACGTTCAAGTTAGCTACAAAGTCCTTTGAGAGCCAGTAAAAACCAGAATAGCCATTACATTGAACTAAGACACGCCAAAAAAGAAAACTGACTGGATATTGATCTTCTATCAGCATTGAGCTGTTAATATTATCTTTGTGTTTCCTCGGCTTCTAAACAGCCATGACAACTGTAGTAAAATGCTCCTGATTACATAACAATCGAAGCGGGTACATGTTACAACATTGCTTCGTGCTTTGCTTTCTGTTTGCTCCTATCTCGTGGTTATCAACTCTTTCTAATTTTGTAGAGAATAAACTGCATGGTGCATGGATTTTTTCTTTCATTGATACGATGTAATAGAATTTCTAACATGCAGAGATAGGTAATGTAAACAGCAAAGCCTCGACGGACTTGGTCTGTATGCCCAATTGAGCACAAGGATATATTAGCTGGGAAATATTAGGTGGACCGTGCGCCAGGATCGCATAACAAGTATTCGGAACGGAGAATTTGTTGCCATCGGAGAGAGGTACAGACTTGATAACACTGGGAGAGATAGCTGCGCCCACGCTGATCAAGAAGAATAAGAAGGTTATTTACTCAATGTTCCAGAAGGTTTAACGTGATGGTGCGATCGAGGCACGGCATGCACCGACACTCTAAGTCCGCGCAGTTTACTATTGCCGGCTGGCTAATAATAACCCCGTTCCGCGCACAGCAATGCGGGGCTCTTGTTTCCCCGCACAGATATTTAAAGAGATTTGCAGCCAGCAACGTTCTCCCGCCCTCTCTTCGTCCTTACTTTTGTTTGCTTGCTTGCTTGCGATCATGATCACCGATATATTTGAAAAATGGCAGCCATCCTTCCAGCTTCAACGGCGTGAGATCGTTACCATCACTGCTGCCACAACTGCTGTCATTGCTGCAAAGACTCTCTACAGCCTAGCTCAGCAGGTACATGTAAAAAGGGTCAGGTTCGCTCTCTCTGTCATCTGACGCGGCAAAAGTTTTACGGCAGCGGGGACTGTGCTGTTGTCCCTTACACCCTGCCCTTCGTAGGATCCACCCGGGAGTATCGCCGGGATCCTCAAGGGTTCGTCGAGAAATGGACCAAGAAATTTGGCCCGGTATACAAGATGCATATCTTTGGACGGGTGCGTGTGACGAATCGGCAGCGGCATGTTTTAGATATGAAAATTCATTATTTTTGGGGTTCAGATAACGACGGTCGTTTCGGGAAGCCATGTCCGCGAGATCTTCTTGAACAATGACTTTGATTTCCAGCTCGGCATGCGTCGTGTAAAGTATTTCGGCAAAATGGATGCATGGCCGATTGTCTAACTGACTACAATCATCATTTGCATAGAGATTCGACGTTCGTTTGTTGATGGATATCAACGAACACGTTGAAACTACTCGAGCACGTCAAATTCTGCTGAACCATCTACATCGAAACATGAAGAATTACGTCCCTCGTGTCGTTAAATATGTGTGCATGGGGCAATGTGATTTCTGTGTATCATAGTAACTAACGCCCTTCTTTTCTTTACAGCTTAAAATGGCCGCTACCCAACAATTGGGCGAGATGCCTGACGGTAAAAATCAAAATTAACATGCGAGCAGCGTTTCAGGTACTCATTACTTTCCGCATTTGCAGGCACAAAGACTCTTCCCCATGTTTATCCGCTGATGCAGCACATGATCGCAAACGCCACTGCATCCATCTTTGTTGGAGAGAATCTATGCAAAGATGAAAAGCTTATCGAAGTTTTCAAAAACGTGACTTTGGACGTTGGAGCCGAGATCCAAACAGATAGCTTATTTCTCGATTGGTTCTCAACCATCAGCGAGTTCCGTCAATGGTGGATCGGAAAGGCATCCCATATCTCTCGACGATACAAGCGCCAATTGATTGAGGCGTTGAAGCCCGAAATAGCCATGCGTGAAGAGAACAAGAACAAGCCAGGATGGGAACGACCTGTAAGAACCGGGAAGGGCCTTGCTTGCATTACCATGATTCTGATCCGAATGCTATAGGCCGATATTTTGCAAGATTTGCTCGAAACCGTCCCAATTCCACGTGGATGGGATGCCGCCTCGTTCTTGGCCGATTATATTATTGCATTCATCTTCGCCTCCATTCACACTACCAGCGAGAACTCGACCGTCGTCATGTACCGACTTTTGCAGCACCCTGAATTGATTCCCGAGCTGCTGGAAGAGCAGAAACAAGTGCTTAAAGAAGAACTCGGTGAAGAAAAGGCGAACTCAACACAAGATGTCACCTCCCTCTTTACTTTCAACGTTGTCCGCAGCTTGGTCAAGCTGGACAGTTTGTGCCGCGAATCGATGCGTCTGCGAAACGACTACCTTGCTCTTCCCCATCGTTACACCGGTACAAAGCCTGTTACCCTTAGCAACGGCGTCGTCATTAGACCCGGAGAGGATATCATTATCAACCAATGGTACAACCACCGCAGCGCAGAAATTCAAAAGGACAAGGAGTCCGATCACAACTCTTTCCAACCTTTCCGCTACGTAGGCCTTGACCGTCAATCCACCAAGATCGGTGAGGACTTTTTGATGTTTGGCATGGGTGCACATGCTTGTCCAGGTCGTTGGTTCGCGCTTCAAGAAGTCAAAACCATCGTTTCTGTCTTTATCCGTGAATTCGAAATTTCTGCCAAGGACGGCGTCTACTTCCCAGAGGGAGACATTAACAAACTTCCCTTTGGTGAACTCGTTTTGAAGAAACGTACATAATACCGTTGTATTTTCCGACAAGATACCAATTTATATACAAATGAATGTTTTATTACACTAAGCATAACGGTTAAATGTACCCATCGTCAGGTAGTTTCCTTTAACTTCCTTCTTGGCAAATATACTCTTGAGTGCTTCCGAAGCAGGTGCGTTCTTCTCATTCTCAGCAAGCTCCTGCGCAACCTTGCCCATAACTGCAACTGCGGCGGATGAGGATGATACGTGCGGCTTCTTTTGCGGCGGAGGTGTTGACAGTGGTGATGGTGATGATGATTCGGCTGTGTCTCGTTTGCGCTTCTTTTCCGTTTCTTCGGTTTTTTCTCCCTTCTTTGCGGCTTTCTTTGCCTTCTTTTCCGCCTTTGCTTTTGCCTTCTTTGTCTTCATTACTGCCTTCATCGACTCTAATTCCTCTTTCTGAGGATTGATTACAATGATATTTTCCGGCTCAAATGGTGTGCCACACTAAGAATTTCAAGTTCATGCATATGAGTATGAGTTCCTTCTCAATAGTTGGTAAATCCATTGTTACTTACTGTCATGCATTCTTTGCTCTTCACTTCTTTCAATGATTGCTCTGCAAAAACGCAGCCGCAGGTGTCCAAATATACAAAACGATGCTTGCCGTTCATTTCTTTCATCGAGATAGGGCAAATGAACTTGCTCTTGATTTCCTTGTCGAGATGTCCCATGGTTGTGGCATCATTGTTTTCGTTGTAGGAAGGATTGACTGTCAAATTGAGCTTCATTGTATCTTTAAGCGAGCTAATGTGTGAGCAGATCTTGTCGCCATCACCGTACGCTGATTTGTCCAGTACATATTCGATTATGGCATCCTGATTGTATAGTTTTCCTAGCCCGCAGGAAACAATCGGTGGTTGTAAGGGTTGCTAATAAAGACATGATTGTTAATCGCCCTGAAATCGATTCCAAAAGCAAAAGTGATTCAGATCCTTACCTTTGACAAAGCACAGTAGAACCAAGCAGCAATGCGCTCAAGATCTGGATTAATCTTGACTTCCTTTTGCTTTTCTTTGACAAGCTCAATGCGTCTTGGTATAGATCCTCCGTCGTTACCCATTTGAGCAGTGGGAGAAAGAGAGAAAGAGCGCGCTGGGCTCCAACAAAGCATGATTTTTGAAGTGGTTACACTCCGATCGTCGTTGTCGATCCCCGTTGGTCTTGCCCTGACTTGTTAACTTCTTTTTGTTTCAGGCAATGTGGTGTTGATGGGCAAAGGAACAGTTCAAAATTACTACAGCTACCACAAACGTCGGCGGAATGCTGACATGGCAGCCCCAGTCTTTTACCGTTGTCGCTTACTGCTCTTCTCGGTCCTTGCACTCTGTCTTGCCACAGTCTTTATTGTATTCCCTACTTCCTCAAATCTCGACTTGCTTGACGATGGTTCGGTTTTTGCGCCTATTACAGCGAGAAAGGTTGCATCCAAATGGAAAGGCTACCTAAGCAGCGCAGTGAAGAGTGCACCAACGGGTAAACCGAAACGTAAGTCCTAGTAGGTTTGTACCAAGCAGTTGAACGCATGTCTGATCTATTGTTACAAAAGTCTACTTTCCTCGGCACTGTCCTAGCTCTAATCGTTCCTGTGCAATTATGGTGCCTTCCTTTATCATTGCGGGCGGCGAAGCATCGGGAACGACATATATATTCGATACTCTCAGTAAGCACCCGCAGGTAGTCGGGACGGTAGATCACGAACGCACACAAGTCTTGTTCGATCTGGATATGCGGGACGATACTGCACTTTACGAAACTTATCTGTCCGAGTTTCCACTTGTCCATGACGCTTTGCGCTCCTCTATGGATAAAAGTGAAGAAGTTGTAGTAGGAGAGCATGCGCCGCAATATTTGTACAAGAGCCACGTCGCTGCGCGGAGGCTTCGTGAACTTTTGCCGCATGTCAAGGTGAGAAGGAATATGAAACTTTGGTAGCACAATGTTTCTAAACAATCTTTGACATACAAGCTCGTATTCGTCTTGCGAGATCCAATTGATCGTGCCTACCTCCACTACGTAAACGATCAAGGTTTGTCTCGATGTAATACTTGATTAGCCAATCTTCTTTTGATATTTACCACCTTTTACCACCTTTTAATTTACTTAGCCGATCAAGTATCGTCTTTTGAAAATCTAATTGACAAAGAACTTGATATCCTGCGCCAATGTGTGCGTACGACCATTGGTTGGGACGAGTTTGTAAGATGCCACCAGAGCAGTGAGATTCAAGGTAAGCATGTCAATGCGATTCTATTTTGCTCGGTACAGTGCCTAATCCGTTGCTTCTAGCATCCCGCGAGTTAGATATCACCATTTCTACGCTCGATGATACCCATGGTAAGGCCATATTGCTTTATGGTTTCCAAACGTTTACAATGATTATTGACACAGTTAGTGCGTTAGAAACAACAGACGATAGCAAAAATCGCACCAGTCCGACCTATGATCTTCTCGCTCGTGGCATGTACTATACAGCATTGTTACCGTTCCTGGAACAATTCCCTGCATCTCAAATCCTAGTATTCCGCACTGAAGATTTCCTCAACAACCCGTCCTTTTCATTCCAGAAACTCGCAAAATTCCTCGGCATCGATCCTACATTTTTCTCAGAACGCAACTTTTATCGCAACCAGGCTGACTCCAGCTCGGATCTGCTTCATACGCATATATCTACGACCGGCAGACGTCACGGTTCGCTTCGCCACGGACGCATCAGTGCTCTGGCGATGGAAGATGAACTGGATGAGAGTAGCCCGGAACCTCTGTGGTCAGATCCTCCCGAGACTGCACTCACTGACTTGGAGATGCGCTACAGATTGCAGAAAGTATTCCGCAACCTGAATGCGCGATTGCTTGAATTATTCAACGATGATTTTCCTGGATGGACGTATGATGTAGATAAAGGATAGTTTGCAAATATATATATAATCATTTATTCTTGTTGTCTCGACAAGTATTCTCGTATCCAAGTTGAGCTTATTTTCAGAGTGCCGATATCTTGCTTCTCAACTGAAGCATTGTCTGAAGAGATAACATCGATGATGCGTAGATCAAGTGGTGGAAATGCTCGTTTCTCGCGTTCTTGATTGACCGCTTCGCCTCCCTTTTCTGTTTCTTGTGAGCAAACTAGAGCTACGATAGAAGGATCTGTGATGGTAGGGCCAAATGGATCCGAAATGGGCACAACCTATGTGATATGCTTGTTTTAATATCTAGATGTCAAATGGATATATGTTGATCACTCTTGTTCTTACATCATGTTTGATGTCTCTTCTTATAAGCTGTAAATATCCTTGTACGCGAGCGAGGCGCGTTTCTATCGATTCGATCTGTTCCTTACACTTTTTGGACGCGAGCATTGAATCGTCTATCGAAGCATTTGATGAGCTGCAAAGTCATAACAAAACAGTCTGCGATGTGGCATACCTGTAACTCCAACGACCATGCTCTCTGTGGCCAGCAAGGCGGTCATGGTAAGCAGGATTTTATGTCCTGCGTGTAAGTGATCAAACGTCCCACCGACAGCAACTCTGGGGAATGTCTTCTCGTTATCAGTTGATGTCTCAGTCGGTAAGATATTCAAGGGTGTCGATTCTTCACTTTGCAGTTGGAAAGGCACAAGCTCAGCGAGACCTGCCTGGGCGCGGCTCTGATTCCAGGTTTTGACAAGCTCCAGGTCACCTAGTTACTAGCAATGTCACAGGCTATTCTTATCCAGGTGATTGCCTTTAACCCAGCCTTTTTTTCTTTTTTACCTTGACTTGACACATATACTGTGCCAACGTCTTTCTCTAGACTGAAATCGTAGCCGCACCATTTATCGAATACGACGTTGCAGTCGAATAAGGGAACTCCACCGGCATACGCGACGTTTAATTGAGCAACATAGATCGCACACAGGAACTTTTGCAATCTGTGCCAGTCGAAAGCAATGCGGTCCTCGTCATTGAGCACGAGAATGTTGAGCTTGCCTTCTTGCAGTGTATGCTCAACAGCTTGCTTTACCAGCGAGGTGCTAGCCGAGGACTGTCTGAGGATTAAAAGTGGGACCATTGCACAGAGAGCAGCAGAAACACAATTGGACAAGGGCATCAGTTTTTGATTTCAGGCTATCGAGGGATCCTCAACCACACACACGACATTTGAGCTTGCTAAGAAGAAAACTGTACCATTTACATTCTGTAAGAGATTAAACTATTAACAACAAATGGAGATATAAGACAAAACGGAAAATGTACAGAGAAGGTTAGATAAGATAAACAGAGAGATAGTTTGTGTGTAAGGAAATTTGCTGCATTAGGAGGGGCTTAATTTGCCATGACCAGTTGTTTTTCCTCCATCTCTGGTTGTTTGCTTTTCTGTTTCGACAGAGGCGAGGATGTCGCATTCTTTGTTACACTCTGAGGGCTTGCGGGCGGCGATATGCGGACAGCTGCTGACGCCCTTACAGGCGGTACGAGGTGCGGGGATGCTGCTGGACTTGAAGGCAACTCGTTTGGATCCATTTTGAAAGTAATGCGACCTCTCGAACGATCTTCGAACAGGGTCATGATATTTCCGTGGTCGCCGACGCGGTAAGACACCGTAAACGGATCAATCCACAGCACGAAGTCTCGCGGAAGGCTGTTATTCACTAGTTCCGGCGAAATGGATGCCCGTTTTGCAGCTGCATGGAAAAAGACAAACCATTAATGCATACACTTTAAAAACTCAAATGCACGAGGTGCGTATGCTCTTACCTGTAACCAGGACAGGATCGAGCATTCCATTAAAGTTAGAAATGGAGCGGTAGCCGTTGCCGCGTGTAGGATGTTGAGGATCCCAATGATCACTGAAGCGAGCCTTCAATTCAACTATCAATTCTTGCTTCATTTTGTTCAAACTGGTCTCTTCTATCTTTGACTGAAGTAATCGGCCAAGAAAATCGACCGCCTGCGCAATCTCCATATGCATTGTGTCAAATAGTGGAAAACAAGTGAAAAACGTCTGCTGACATTGCTGACTTAATAAGGTGTCACAAGTCTCAAACAAACATCGAGCTGGCTTTGGCGGCTTTTCAACAGAAACCATTCAATGACTTCCAAGTCGAACATATAAATTCGATGTTTCACACTGTTCTGTATGGCGTTGACAATAATGATCGACAAGCCTGCCTTTGGTACTATAATAATGTCCTGCCACCCGAGAATCCTAAGCGAATTGGAGCTCTTTACTGCTTAGGAAAGCTTTTTGAGATATGTTGCTAGGCTACATATCCTAGTGGCTCGCTTTCTCCTTGTGTATCGTGAGAGTGATTTCCCGCATGGCTCCTGGATACACGCTTTATGCAAAGGTATGGTTAGAGTTAAAGATAATGCGCGGCGAGGTCAAGTCTGTCAACAGGGAGTCGGCAGATAAATAGAGGCACAAGTCGAGCAGTTAAAGCAATCTTGAGCCAGTATCTTCCAAAGGAAATATATAATGACTTGTTGGGATGAAACCGACTTATTGTACAGTCAGGTCCCAATGTCAACGATATCGAGACCTTTTTTTGAATTTGGAACCAAGAATGCCAGACGATACACACGAAAGAAAACAATACAAGCACATGCTGTATAGGTCTGTACCGTCTATATCTGCCATTGGTATGAATACTGCTAGATGCAAGATCAAATCACCTTTGCAGATATATACTCAAAATTTCCCGAAGATATGGACTATCTCCAATAATTTATGCCAAATTAGAGTCGTACGATTAGGTGATTATCGCTGCCCTGACACATTTAGATTCACAGAGAAGTCCAATTGCAGAAAAATCGGGCCAATAGTGTTCCTGATTTCATTCCTGAAAAAGGCAACGCATTGACCGCAGCAGGTTTTCAGCTCGTTTCTTTCGAGTGTTTCTCGCTGCGAAACCATTGAAATGGGTGTTCAAGGGCTATGGTCACTTGTTGGCCCTGCCGCGCGGCCTGTTCAACTCGAATCTCTGCGCAATCGCAAGATGGCAATCGACGCCAGTATATGGATCCACCAATTTATGCGTACTATGCGTGACAAAGAAGGCAATGCTTTGCGCAATGGACACCTCCTCGGCTTCTTTCGTCGTCTGTGTAAGCTTCTGTTTTATAACATAAAACCCGTATTTGTGTTCGATGGAGGTGCTCCTGCGCTGAAGCGCTTGACGATTGTAAGTTTTAAACATCGATACTCTTGCATCGCTGCAATAGACTGATCGCCGATCGATCTTGTAGAGAGAGCGTCGCAGACGACGTGAAGGCATCGTAACGAATATGAAAAGGACGGCCGAAAAGATTTTGAGTGCCCAAGTCAAGACTAGGGTTCTACTTGAGGAAGAGAAGAGGTATACAGAATGGTTATTTTCTGCTGTCGTCGCATCGCATGATTTCTAACCTTCAGCTTCTTTTAGACGTAAGATTGAACAAACTGCTCAGGAAGAGCAAGAGGAGAACAAAGAGGAAGACTATGTTTACATGGAAGAGCTTGGCAAATCTGCTGCATTGGAAGAGCTCAGACAGAAACGCAAGCGAGATCAATATGAATTACCACCTATGCCTAACGAAACGCCGATGGACAGGATCGATGCTCGTCTGGCTACGCAGGAGGAGCTGATTGATTTTATAAACCAGTACAGACCAGGGACAGAAGAGATCGATTCTGAAGCTTTCATGGCTCTGCCGCCGGAAATACAATATGAGATCATCCAAGACTTGAAGCTGAAATCAAGACAGACATCATGGGCTCGTCTGGAAGAAATGGTGCGACAATCCAGAACGGCTTTAGATTTCTCAAAGCAGCAGATCAAGCAACTTATGCATCGAAATGATATGACGCAACGTATGCTGCAAATGAACGACGTTGCGAACCGATCCAATGGATCGCCTTTGGCGGCGCCCACTCGCATCGCTGGTGAACGCAGTCGTGAATATATTCTAGTCAAAAACGAAAATTTGGAGGAAGGTCTCGGATGGCGTCTACCAGGCCTAGGACCTAGCTCTGCCATGCAAAATGGCAATGAAGAAAAGGAGGGTAAAAGCCAAGAGAAATATCGTCCTGAACCTCCAAAGGAAGTACTGAGTGAGATGCGTGAAGAACCAGTTCAAAGGTCTGGCGATAAAGTGAGAGATGCTGTTGCGGCCAATCCTAAACTGGCTGCACTTTTATCGGCTTTCGAAAGTGATGAAGAGGAAGAAGACGAAGAGATGGAACAAGTAGATATATCAAAGAAGGAGCACAAAGACGAGGAAAATGAAGAGGATGATCAGCCGTTATTCTTGAACCAAACCTCGAAGCAAGCAGCAACAGTGTCCGAGGAAGCTGCCTTTGTTCCAAGCAGCGATGAAGAGGACGATCTTGTCTTTTTGGATCAGCAGGATCGTCGTAAAGTACAAGGGAAAGCGCTCGATACCGACTCAGTGGTTTACGGTGAGCGCTCGGATAACCAAGACAATCACGATGAAGCTTTGCATCGGATTATCCAGCAAATCTACGATCAAGATGAACTCGAAGCAGCTGCTGCGGCGCAACAAGTGCCAAAGGAGGATATGGATGAATCGACTTTAAGTGCTCAAGACTTTTATGATTTATGGCTTTCTCGCGTTCCTGATGCATTTCTCTATCAGCATTCGCTGAACGACGAGTACAAGCATATTCTACGGGATGCTATTTTCTCCCAAAGCAAAGACGAAATTCAGACAATGCTTAAGAAAGTCGAAAAAGGCATTGGCAAGTCTAACGGTCGAGATACGTTGGCTTTGGAGTCCATGTCATTCCATCAAGAGTTTCTCAAAAATGCTTTAAAGTGGAAGGAAAGGAATGAACCAAAGCCGAGCCCTCAGCAACCAACTCTACGAGAGATTCTGGACGAGCAGCCTCCAAAAAGCGACGCCACAACTATGGTATTAGAGGATAGAGGAAGTTACCATCGCCATCAGCAGCAGGAAAGCAAGAAAGAAGAAAACAATGTTTCCATCGTGAGTGATTTGCATACGGAAGAAAAGGAACCAATACGCTCTGCACATGCTCCGAGCCAGCAACCTCCTCCTGAAACGACAATGCATATCTCTCTTTCACCCGAGTCAACAGACTATGTGGTCGATGAGACAGAAGGCGATAGAATGTCAGTTGATGATAGTCAAACGCAGTCTAAAGAAACATTCAAACCATTCGACGAAAGGAATACTGAAATATACCAGCAATTGGATAATCAGGATGTAAAACAAGATTTACGTGACGACGGCGGTCGGTTACCAGAGGCAGAAGAGACGCACGAGGATATAACTGGCGAGAATCGACATTTCCAAGTCGCTTTGGAGCAAGATATCACCGACACTGTAAAAGAAGAAGAAACTATACCCGCAAATCCAGATGGCGTTCCAGATAACCAAGGATACAACTCGGATGAAGAGTTGCTTGGAGACGTGGAAGCTGAAGAATCCGAGTATGCACGGTTTGTATCTGATATCGCGGACAAGGACCTCGAAAGCGTTCGCGAAGAACTATATCGTGACTTGAAAGAATTAAACAAGCAGCAGCGCAAAGAAATGGGCAACACGGATGATGTAACGAACCAAATGGTACAAGACATCCAAGAAATGCTGCGATTATTTGGAATTCCTTACGTAGTATCTCCCATGGAAGCTGAAGCGCAGTGCGCAGAGCTTGTCCGACTTTCACTGGTGGAAGGCATTGTCACTGATGACTCTGACGTCTTTCTCTTTGGTGCAACCCGCGTGTACAAAAACATGTTCAATCAACAGAAATACGTTGAATGCTATCTCACGCAGGACGTGGAGACAGAAATGCATTTAGACCGCAAGAAATTGATACAGCTAGCTTACCTGCTTGGAAGCGATTACACCGATGGTATACCGGGAGTGGGTCCCGTAGCGGCCATGGAAATATTGGCAGAGTTTTGCAAGCCTGATGATAAGGATATTCTCACCCCATTGCAACGTTTTAGATCATGGTATGAAAGTGGCCGTGATGAAACAGACTTCCAAAAGAAATTCGTAAGTGTCACATATTGAAATAGAGCTTTATCGCTTAATTTTATTAATCGTAACTTTTAGAGAAAGAAGCATAAACATCTCGAATTTCCTGACGAATTTCCTAACCCTCTTGTTGTGGAGGCATATTATCATCCGATGGTCGATTCCTCTCCACAACAGTTTGAGTGGGGCACGCCGCAGCTGGATTCTCTTCGCCTGTTCCTGATGGAATCATTTACGTGGCCGGAGAAGAAAGCTGATGAAGTGCTTATACCAATTATTCGTGAAATGAACAAGCGAAAGGTGAGCAGTTTCTTTTACGGATATTGTGCGCAATGTTCAGGTACTAATGTGGTATATTTGCCAAAGACCGTAGGGCAGCAATCGAATATTGCATCCTTCTTCGATTCGTCAGGTGGAACATCGTCGACCTTTACACCACACAAACGGAAACCTCATTCAAGCAAGCGTGTACAGAAAATTGTCAACCAGTGGCGACGGCAGGATGAAGGATCAGACGAGCAAAAACAAGGCAAACAAGCCAGCACAGACAAGCGTAAAACGAAACGCGTGCGTCGCAATTAAGTTATTTATTATTACTTTACGTTCATGTTTACATCAGTCATAATATCCCACCCAGCGCTTCATTTTTTGCCAGTAGTAATTAAAGTAGTTACCGATTATTAGCATAGTAGTAATAGATTGTTGCGAGTCTTGCATCTTTTGTTCTAGTAATCCGACCTTGCCGTAGAATGTCGATACATTGTCTTCAACGTCCTTGAGATGGTCGTTGAGCACGTTTAATTCATAATGAAGTTTTGCGCTGCCATCTTCAACTTCTTTCAACCGTCGCTCAGTATCTTCCTGTTCTTCTATTGCATGGCGAGCAGCGCGTTCTATCTGCTCGAACTCGGCAGCACGCCGTATGTAAGTTGCACGCAGCTGTGCTGCTCGATGTTCGTAAAGCGAAGCCATCTTTTGCAGTTCACTGTACAGTTTCCGCAAAGCTGTATGCTGTCGCTGCAAACGTTCATACACAAGATATGTCTGGACATCCATCGTCACTGAAGGTCGCAAGGGAGGAGAGGACTCGCCGGAATCTGAAGCCAAGTCGTTACTATCGCTGCCATGGTATGCGGGTATCGTGGCAAGCGAGTTGGCGCGGTGGAGGATAAATCGCTTGGGTCTTACTGGAGAAACGTGATGGTCTGGTGAAAATGCGGAGGATGGCACTATGCTATCGGATACTGAGCGTGATCTTCGGGGTATACGATGTGGACGTGTGCTACGAACAAATCCTGCATGACTAAAGTCACTAACAGGGCTGGAAGAGTCGGGTCGTATATGTGTACGCTCAATGGGAGCATATCCAGGTGCTTCCTTGGGAGAAATAGAAGGTTCGGCTGTTTTGATGAACAGTATGTACACTTAGATCAAGTATTATCCCCTCAAAATTATGCAGCTAGCATCCTACCGTGTCCGCCAATGTGTTCCGGTCCCAATGGCCACGAAGGGATATCGGATTCCGAGCGATAGCTATCAACGTTGATGTTATATATTGTATGCTAAATTGCCTCTAACGAGAAGCTCGTACCTGTCGCTATATAATTCATCGTCAGATGAAGAGCTCGTATCGATACCAGAACGGTCTAGGTCTTGTCGTGGCGGTGCATACAAGATATCTTCCACAGTCGAAACTCCACTTGGATCTGTTGTAGTTAGCTGTACGCTACTCATTGTAGGGTAAGCCGGGGAAACAGAGCCGCGTAGCGGCGAGGAAGCTGAAGCATTGCTGTGAGAATCACTAACGTGAGTCTTGCTTCCAGTCCGAGAATGGCTCTGCCGCGTTTCAACCCATGGCAGTGAACCAGCAAACTTGGAAATGATTTCTGCTGCAGCTCCACTTGTGCGCGTGGTTCGGGCGCCCACTCCTTTTATCATATGCAGAAATTCATGCTGATGCTTCTCAGCGTCACTGCTGAGGCTTTTCAGCCTCGGACGCCAGATCGCCCTCAAACTTTCAATCGTTGCATGATGCCGAAATATATCTGGATCGGCAGTTTCGCTGAATAATGGAGAATTGCTAACACCTAGAATAGATAATATAAACAAATGAGAAACACTGCTTAACTTTCTTTGTAATTGCATACTTGCCAGAGATATCATCCAGTTTGGATTTGATTACTTTGCGAACTTTAAGCTGGCTGACAGTGTACTCGTTAAGCTTGTCCAAAGTCTCCAGATCAATGAATTTAGTCCGCTTGAGATTCTTGACACGCTAATGAAAATATTAGAATTGACACAGATATCATATGCGAACCCGCATGAATATATGCCGTACCTGGTATTCTTCTATATCGAACCGAAAGTGCTCGTAGTCCGCGAATGGGTCCTTAATAGTCTAAGAAATCGTTAGTTTAGACTATCAAAGGGAAAATCAGCAGAAAATTACCGTGAAATTATATGCATGTAGCTTGTTTCTGCACACAACCAATTTGCTAATAAGCGCAGCCAAAAGATGTGGTTCCAACCACGGTTCTTTGAGCTGATACTGTATTTATCAAGAAAATTAGAAATGGCATGCTTAATTGAAATGATACTTTCATACCTCGGGTGATTTGTGTGGATTATACTTTGTGTAGAACTCCCAAAGTGCTTTCGTTGTCTCGTTGCAGATAAGCCCATCGATGTAGTCCTTTTTTAACAGATTGAACAGGTACAAGGCGATTTGGGCGACCTTCACTAAATTGATGACCGCGGTTTCGAATGACACGGCATCTGCTATTTTGTATATAGACCGAAATTTCTCTTCCGAGGCGGGACTAGCATTTTCCGAGTAAATAACCTGTTTGGCTTTCCTCCCTTTGCTGCAACGCAATGATCCTCACTTTGGTTTGTTAAGATTAAGTGCGCTGCGGCCTGTACAGTTCGTGCGACGCAAGTTGATATTTACGTAGGCCTGATTAATCCAGCGATCGTAATCGCCGTCAGGCACGAGAACCATATCCATATCGTAAGGCAATTCGCTGGGATCTGTCAACATGATCTCGCCCAAAGTTGTCTAACATTCGGTCATAAGCGTGAATAATCGAGAGTATAGGGCTCCATCGAAGCAGTTCTTACAGATTTGAATTTAAGAGGCGTGGTGGTATCAAAAAAGGATTGCACTTCAGGGCGGGGATGCTGCAAATCTGCTGTCGATATACTTATGACGCATACTTTGATCTACATATGACCCCAGTGTCGGATAGGTATTCCAATGGAACGAGTGGCGAAACTAGCAAGCACCTACTTTGTGACTCTGATCACCAGTGAAGACCTTTATTGTGTTCGATGCTATTCTACGATCGCAAACCCTGTAAGCTCCATTTTAGTAAATATAGGACACTGGTTGCTGGAATGTCCTTATGCGATCATGGTACCATTGCTCGATTATGTAAACCTGGTATCCAACCAAGTAAGCTTCTTCCTTTACAATTCCCAGGCCGCAAGACTCTGCAAGCTGCAATGCTTTCTGCCGCTCAACGAAGACAAAATGTTTATCGTCAGGCATTAGGCGTCTTGCATTTCAAGTCTTCCTGGGAGGAACAGACGGCGTTGAGTGACAACCTGCTGAACCATCCATTTTTGGCTTCACATGCCTGGGGTGCTGCATGAGCATGAGACTCCCAGGCAGTGTGCGGACCAGCGCTAATTCTCATACTACGTAGACACGTATCCGTGTGACAGAACCGGGATCAATTATACTTTGCATCTACGACTTTTGTTGTGATCTGATATAGCGGATAATTGAACACGAACTAGGAGTCGTTACTCTGATGCGCGACTGCATCAAATCAATGGCTGCAGATAGAATGATTAATGGATTCGTGTCTTTACTGTCACTGGATAGAGTTAACATAGTATTAATGTATCATTGTTGAAGAAAGGAATAGATTACGTTAATGATTGTTCCGTGCGCTCTGCCATGCTGTGAAATCGGGCAAAAAATAACGGGGGCACGTGCTTCCTTTCTCCAACTCCTGCCATGTCCTTTCTACAGGATCAATCTGACCTGATACCCATCGCGATCGGCGTAGCAGCCATCGTGACACTGCTAGGAGGTAAATACAGTCTTATTTCTATAGATATGAAGTATCTAACCAAGTTCTTCCGTGTCGAGTAGTCATCTTGGGCTTTGCATTCCGTCGCGGGCCATCTAAATCGACCATCTTGCTGTTGGGTATAAACGATGCAGGCAAAACTGCACTGTTTACGACGGTAATTATGAAATATATCTTTATTGGAGAGGATGGAAGTAATTGATTGTGGATATGTCACTAGCTATGTTATGGGCAAAAATCCAACACCGCGACGTCAATGAAGGAAAACGAAGGTACCTGGACGGTAGACAAAAAGGCAAGCTGCTTTGTCAAGGGAGATATCTGTAGCCTTATTATCTAAACCATTACACTTACGTTATAGTCGTTTGAAATTGTCGATATTCCCGGCCACGAACGTGTGCGCATTCGATACACCGACTTTTTGCCCGTGACACGAGCTATTGTATTTGTCGTCGACAGCACAACAGTCGCTCGGCAGGTCCGAGCCGTTGCAGAGTACTTGTATAATGTACTGGCACAGAAACGTGTGCAAAGTGAGCGTATTCCTATCTTGATAGCATGCAATAAGGCGGATATGATCACCGCGCTCCCAAAGGAAAAGATCAAATTACGGTTAGAAGCTGAAATGTGAGTAACAGGACCGAAGAGCTTTCGAATATGATTCTAATATCTGTATTAGTCAACAGTTGCGTAGCACGCGAACGGCAGCTGTCGAACAGCAGGAGGCAATGGACGACGAACAAGGCGAAGCGTTCCTTGGTTTTGAGGGCGAAGACTTTACATTTGAGCAGCTGGACAATGAAGTGTCGTTTGAATCGTGCTCTGTCGAGAAAGCAGATTTGGGTGCCATCGAAGACTATATTCTGAGCAACTAAATTAATCAAGTTTAAAATGATCCAATGTACATAAATCTGCGAACACACTATCGCTTAACAATGTAGTTTTAAAAACATATATTCCTGTCTGACGATATGAGGCAACATTGTACTTTGTAGTGAGAATGAATAGTTAGGGTTTGGAAATGTGGGTATATCAAGATCTACTTGACGCGGATGACAAAACGGCTGAATGCAGCAGCAATGAGAGCCATAAGGCCGCCAAAAGCCAAGACGGATGCAACGCCCGATGTTTCGTCCGATCCGCCTTTGTCAACAGCATCCGCAGCCGCGAAGATAAATGCCGCAATAATAGCAACCGCAAACTGTGGGAAGACAATGTACATGTTGTGAACACCGAGAATCATACCGGCGTCAAAGTCTTCGCCTTGGTCTTCCATGCGAGCGGGAGCTGAAGCAGATGAGGGGTCGTTTTGTGCAAGCTGACGTCTTTCATCTTCGTAGCTGACAAACTCTCCCACCAGCGAGAAAGGTACCCAGAGAACAATAGCCCATGGGATGCCCATAATAGCCAAGACAATAGTGGCTGCAGTGACAGATCGAACGAACCACGCGGAAATCAAGGCAGCAGCGACCAGAAGGTGAGATGCAGTGTATACACTAGTCAGAGAAGCCCATCGATACTTGTTTTCAAAGCGAGACACGAGTGCTGGGATGATAAGTCCTGCAACTACAGAGACGACAGAGTAGCACAAGAGTGCAAAGGAGCCAGCACGAGTTCCTTCAGCCCAATTGCCATCCGAGCCTTCTTTGGCAGGATGTGTCTGGAAGTAAATGTCAGAGACCCACTGAGTGCTGCAGCAGACCCAAAAAAGTTGATCAGTCATCGTGTTGCAAATGGTGGCAGGACCGTGTCATTTTACCTGTAAAAGAGGAAAGGGAACCAACCCATCCAGGCAAAGAATTGGGTGTTGCAGAGAGATTGAACAGGTTTTGGAAGGAAGCGAAATGCTCGCCAGATATAGACAAACGTGCTGTACCATGGCCTAGCGCGAAGTACCAGGTGAGCATTTGTTGCATCTGCAAGCCCAGAAAAAACGACTTACTGATTATCCTGTTCATCTCTGTCAACCTTCTTTTCGTGGGTCGTGACACAAGTGATGCCCAACGTAAGACAAAAGACAAGAATTGCAATGACGCAAAAGACCTTGATCTGTGCATCGCCGAGCCAAGGTAGAAACTTTACGAGGTCAACGAAACCAACAAAGTAGCCGATTACCATGGCCGAGTTGCTCATACGTGCACTCCATGCATTTGCTTCTTCTTGTTGCCACAGTGGAGGGATATCCAAGATGAGAGCGCGGCAGATGGCTTGCACGGCATTGAGGGTAAAGTCGAGGAAATAAAACGATGCCACAGCGACCAGAATGGCATAGGTCCGCGTCTGCTCTCCCACACAAATACCCAAATTAAGTTAGTACCGAGCATTCCAGACCCTCAGTTTCAAAATGACTTACCGCATTATCCAATGCTTCCTTGTTTCCGCGGCTGCTGTAAACAAATCCTGCCAAGCTAGCGCCAATTTCTCGTGCGTAGGCAATGCCGACCATTGATATGCAAGTCAAGATACCAGCGACAACGATGAACGGTCGACGTTTTCCAAAGCGGGAGGTGCACTTGTCACTAAAAGCACCGATCAACTGCGAGCTTAAAGTTAGCAGCTGCAAATCCGTGGCAGTTACGATTGATAAAACTTACCGGCTGTACAAGGAGACCAGACAATGGTCCTGCAAGCCAAACGAGAGCTGTAAGCTCCTTTGACAAGTTCAGTGACAGAAGATATGGTGTGCCGTAGCTAGATTTTGTGTTAAGAATTCGATCAACAACGGTGGCGAGTAAGATTTACTCACGATAGTTCGACGGTCCCTAACGATCGTTTATACATGATGAGATCGATATCTTCTTTTGCATTTCATCAGTTGTACAAGGGATTGCTTACATGTGAACTGCACACCAGCCATACATACAGTGAGCCCGAGGATTTGAAGCAGATTAAGGCCAGGATCGGAAGAAGCAGTCTGTTGCTCATGGATGGAGGAAGCAGCTGACTTTACGTAACCGGGAGATTGACCAGCGCTGTTGTACGTTGATGCATCAAAGGATGATCGCCGGCGCTTATACTTTGGGCGACTAACTGGCGGTTTGCTGTCTCCAGAAGATGTGTTGTAGTGATGATGGTGTTGGTTTAGAAGAGGCGTTTTGTGGTCGGCTTCGGAAGAACCAGCAGGCATTGTGGGGTTTGGAAATTTGGAAAGAGGGAAAAGGTCGGTGACATGACAAGTCACCAGCCTACAGAAATTTATAGAGATTTCGAAGGCAGGTCATATGACCTGCGAATTTGCTGGTGTTGCTGGTGCTGCTGCTGTCGCTGTCCTGTGCGACTAGATCGAGCGGGGATGGGACCCCTTTCAAATAAACGTCGATGCGGGCTGGAATGCATTCTGGCATTACACACATGATATACACAGCTGTTCATTGGTAGACTTGACAAAGGGAGAAAGCCAAAGAAAGGTAAGGAATAGCGGAATTCAAGGGGTCCCCGTTGTGGCCGAAACCAGGCACCCAGCCAAAAAGCTCGCCTTTATTTCACTTTCAATGCCTCTTGGAAATAAGCTTCCAGGAATGCCCGCACTGTCTCCTCGGCAATAGCATATTGTTTCTGCTAGACCAGTTTAATATCCTGCTTACATCCATCATGATATTCTCTATTTTCCTCTTTTTAACCACATCTCGCATTCAGCACAGGCAAGATGATCCGGATGCATTGGGCGTTGCCATATCGGTGCATAAGGGGTACCGTATATTTCCTTTGTCCTTCTAAAGCAATCGCTATCCCTCGATACTACGACACTGCTGTTGGTTCGTTGATGATCAGCAGATGGCCCTGCGTTAACGTACCCCAGGCCTTTTTCCAGGGCATGTAGCACAGAGTGTATGGCATCCGGCCTTGCTATTCTTTGTTTTCTTCCCTTCTTCGTCTCTTTCGCCGATGGTGTTAGTCCTAGCCGGTAGTACGGGCTGTCGATACCTGACCGTCTACGTCAAGTGACACCATGCAAATGCCGACGATGCACTTCAGGGTTGCTGGAACGAATTAAGTTAATGCATACTGCACATTCCGCACGCACTGGAAGTAATATCTGATTGTTTCCACAGAGCTAGCTGTCTTACATGTATACTTTTCCGCACCTGTGTTTATCATTGAGTGACATGCAGTGTGGGGTGATCCCTGTGACCTCGCACGATGAAGGAAAGGCACCAGGGCCTCAGTTTTTGACGGCGCTCTCGGACTCGCTGTCACGGACAGTGTCATTCAGGATAACACTCACAACAATAGAGTCAGCTCGTATTTCGCCCCTTATTTGTGTGGCACCACTTATTCCCAACAACAGCGACCGCCGGTATATCCCGTTATTTGCCCAGCAAAGGATTGCAGCGCCGGTCCTTCACTCCACGTGTAATTTGTTTCTTTTCGAATTTTGAGCTACGCGCATACAATTTGTGATAATTGTCGAAGTTCACGGATTTAGAGCCAAAACGTTACACAGTAATTGCTGCTTGTCAAGTCGAGTATAAACAGTACTTCATGTTAATCATTTGAAGGCTCGGCATTCGTCTTTGGTGCTCATGAGGGCACCCTCAGCTTATAATATCTCGCGCTAAGTTTAGCAATACATTGACATCTTGTAAAATATTGAAAGGTTTGCAACAATTGCAAGCCAATGCAGCAATGTTATGTCCTTCACTGAGTACTGGACAGGAGCTCTGATGATTTACGGCTCATATGCACGCGCAGACGCTCCTTTTCACCTGCAGACGTTATCTTGTGTGTATCATGAGCTTCGGACCGGCAATGGAAGAAGAATCCCTTACGTCAATTTTCCCCGGATGATGACACGAGCAAAGAGCGTGATTAAGGTCTCAGTTTTTGACCACCAATTCCTCAGCGCGGCCGGTGATACCAGACACACAGTTGACCAGCGTGAAAACATCAATAAAGTGGGAAAACAGCCAGGCCGTGAAGACGGGCAAGCCATGCTTGCATCTTGCCTTGTGCACAGGCTGGCTTCGACGGCAAATGCTGGATTTTTCTCTCATTTTGGTGCTCAAAAAATACAGTTTGCGGGAATAAAAAAGACCACTTTGCGCTTAGGGCCGATCTTGGTTCGCAGCCATTTAAATCACATTCGCATGTCCGGAGGATTGCATTGCAGACTTGAAAAAACGCTTTACGTGATGTAATTCGCGTTCGATTTCTTTATCTCTTGGTCCAAGCATCATATTATATGTAGTATGAGACGCGTGCAACTTTCTGACAAGAAATAATCTAATTATATTCAATCATATATCGCTATCATACGTGATCATGGGGCGGAAAATGGATCGGACGCAATAGCGAGCTGCATGACATAAGGGTGTGGCAAGGAACAAGCATCTGGGATAATACAGTGGATTTGAGAATAGACTGTGCGACAGACTGTGTCAGGAGACGATAATTTGGACAATCAAATGGACTAGATAGTGGACTGGATAGTGGATTGCGGCAGTGAACAATATGTACATATCTTTCCATCAGGCTTGTTTTCCAGAAGTTGTCTCAAGCAGCGACTCCCACCAAACCATAATAGATTGAACCCATCTTGGCCGGCGAAAGACGCACTGTCAGTGCAAGTGCGGAGGACAAGGTATCGCCCTACGTCTTCCAGTTTGCCATTACTGAGCATCAGGCACTCGCTGCGCACCATAAAGCTCGCAGCGCCATCCGATTGGTTTGAAACAGGCGCTTGACACTCATTTCATAGCAAATGAATGTCATCTTTTTTCAATTTTGATGTGAAGCGCAACCTGCAATGGCACAGCAAAATTGATGACGCGTCGTCACATTTCCCATTTTGTCCGGGTCGAGTATCTGGCTGCGTGTCCAATTAAAAGAACCACCAAGAGCACGACTCGATGTCCAAGTCGATATCACGTGTAATTTTGGGGTGCTTGGTAGCGAGATGAGTCGAATTCTTCAATAAATTGTCTGGGGAGATGAATGTCAGTCTCCTCTCCTGCTCAGTCAATCTCCACGGGAAAACCTCTGTTTGCTTATTGATAGTGCAGGCCATGACCAAAAATGGGGCTATACTACAATGGCAGCTTGAGTCGGGTTGCCACACAAGAGCCTGTCCTAAATTTCGCTCTTTTTGTACTGTTTAGAGCCGAAAGATGTGGTGTCATGCATACGATTTGGTGTATCCATTGATCAGCCCAGCACGGTCGAATAGGTCCAAACGCTTGAATATGTCTATTGAGGGACGCAACTCCGGTGGTGGCACCCTGATTTAAGCCATTTTGCCACGGCTTAGCAACAGTTTCCATGGATGGTAAGATAGAATCACGAGGAAGTCAAATTCATGGCTGGGCACCACAGAATATCGATGTCAGAAATGGTCGCAACAGGCGCCATACCAACTTTACAGATACATGACGTAAAATAAAAAAGGAGTACACAAGGTAAAATATAGAACAGAACATGCGTGAAAACAAAAGCGTGAAGAAGACCGTGTAAATTCGGGAAAACATGCAGCAATTCCTTCCACTACCGATCAGACGAGGCAATACCACCATGTCGCTAGCCTCGTATCTTAAAAAGAACTACAGAAGTAAAAACTTCTCCATCTCGAACTGTTTAAAAGCAACGAATATCGAGCGACGCGACATTGCGGAGTCGATCTTTCGAAAAATGATTGAAAGCATCCTTAGCAACAAAAAGAACGACAAGGAGTTTCGTGCTTGGGCAAAAGCAATTTCTAGTGCAGAATATGCCGTAAGTATGCTTTGCTGTATTTGGAATTTAAGACTGAAAGTACAGCAGATATTGTCTACAAGCGAGGCTGAAGAGTATTGGATTGAAGTTCAACTGGAACGAGAACGTCGAGAAGCCGCAGCAGAGCAGTAGATACTCACTAAATTTGAACCGATTCATCACTGCTAAGGCCAACGAAGTGCTGAAGGAAGCTTCAGGTGGAATTTATCAAACTTGATAATTCAAAGATTTGAAGCTAAAAATGAAGATTGCACAGGATTCAGGAGGCCGCGCTCCATCTCTTTGGAGTCAGCCAGCCATCAACGCTCCAAACGCCTACGAGAAAAGCAACCAGCTGTAAGTCCTCATAGCAAATAGCATCATGATTCAAGCTAAAGTTTTGAACAGGTTTACGCTCAGGTCCAGGAGAGCGATTCATCGGCATCGGAATTTAGCGAAGCCCAAGAACCAGACACCAGGGGGAGCAGACACCGAGGCTCCTGGCTAGTTGGACAAGGCGAAACAGAAAATATTGTCGTCGATGTTGATGCGCAGGTAGGACCTGAAACAGCCTATAAACAGTATGGCTTGCTTGGCTCATACGTATGCAGTGGATACTGGATGGAAAGAACATCTCCGCAACACTTCGCCAGTATCGCGAGAAAGTAGTAAAGAAAGTCCTGCAAAAAGATTTCCCGGAAATCGACGATATACTGTAATGATAATCTGTTTTAAGCCGATGGAATGATCCTGATATCTTGTACGATTTTACTTAGTTGTTTACAACATCTACATGTTTCCTGCCGACAAGTCACAAGGCACATGGAAGCTATTCGATGCAGACACTAAGAAAGATATTGCTGTCGACTTGAAGTACGAGGATTACCAGCACATCGCCAACGAGGCAGTAATACTCTGCCATACACTGAACATCGTTTGTAACTTTTCAGCTTTCTCGAGTACTTTTATGCTATTTCTTTTATAGGCGTCCCAAAAGGAAGAGCAGCTGACAGACATATTGTTCAATTTCAGGTTAGAACACAGAAACGATCCAATGCTGGCAATGTTTGCCCGTTGCTTATGTAAGTTTGCACCCTAGCAACAACGTTCTCCCTTTCAAAGTTCCGCAAATAAAAACTCAGAGGCTCAATTTTGAGCAATCTGCAGTGTACCCGATTCTTAGAAACTGTTGGCAACCTGTTTATATCAGGGAACCCACCCTTTTAAACTTTTTCTTCTGTTTTTGTTCTCATCATATTAGATAATTCAGTACTCTCAGATTAGTAAGTATATCGGATATACTTATCTCTTGCTTATATGAATATCGATAATTAACCAATAAAATAGCTCAATACTACAGAAAAGAGTCACGCGTATATCAATCCTCCAACCGGGCCAATCAAGCAGAGGCCGTTTCACTGACAACAGCCTGATGCATGCAGTGAAGGAGATCTTCCCCGGCCGCGAAGGATACTCCATAACTGGGTAAGCCGAAGATGCTCAATTGGTTTCGTTTTTCTTCTCACGAATGCCCTGCAGCCCAACCATGTCCTCCAAAGCAGTAGCGAAAGACTTTATTCCGTTTTAGTGGGTCTGAAGCCAGATAGTACCGTGTCAAAGAACGAAGTCGAGTTGATCGCCTGTGAGGTCAAAAAACCGAACGTAGATGCCTCGGCATCAACAACGATCTTGTAAAGCTCTGAAACGAGCTTAAGTGCATGCTCGATCATGCACTTGACAGCACAGGCGAAGAACGGGGAGTTGGCTGCTACTGCCGGGATACTTGTAAAAGGTTACAACTGCACGACTTCAGCTTGGACCTTCGTCATGATGGCATCTACCGTCTAGTGAGAATCAATCATTTCCGATTGATGGAATCCATTGAGGACTTTTTCCCGGCAGTGCGGATATTGGAAAGCATCTACAACCTGAAAAGAATATCGGAAAAGCGGCTGACCGATTACGATCGAAAGCAATGGAGAAGAAGATCGTTCCACAAGCCAATGAAGATGTATTGACATCAAACAACTCCCGAAATTAAAGAGTTTACCATTAAATGGTAATAGCAACCAAAGTAACTATGCAAAATTGTGGTGGTATAATCTATGGAGGAGCGGTATCAAGGAGTTTGGGACATGTTCAATTGCTGAATTATCTTTAGTGTGACTCGCGGGATGCAGCTGTCAGAATACTGGACGCGTGCACTGGTTTAGGATTGCATCTAAAATGATGGTTGTTTGTGCTCGCGTTCTAGGAAGAGCGACCACCGCAGGGGAGCCTTTCTTTGACCAGGCCGTACTGCGTTTCATATTGATATGGAAGGCGGACTCATCAAGGAAGACACAATCAGTCCTGAAGTCCCTGTCAGTACCCTTCAGTTTGCGAACCCAGTCAAGGCGCTCCTGGGTCCTGGGCTCGCTGTTCCTGTCCGTAGACTGAAAATGGGCCTTCTTGAGTGACAGGTTGCATTCCATCCTCACGAAGTTGTACATAGTACTCTTAGAGACCTTGAGAGCCTGGAATCTCTGAAGCAGCTGTTCCATCAACTGCTCCAATACAATTGAAGGATTCTCATCAAAGTACTCTAAGATCACCTTCTTATGTTCTTCGCCAAGGATTCGCGAGCGGCCAGTTTTCTTACGCTTTGCGATGCTCTCAGGATCCTTCTCATACATTTTGGCCCATCTTTTGAGCCGTACGAACGTGGATACCCAACTGTTTTGCAGCGGCTGAGGCACTCAGAACCTTCTCAAACATCAGTTTAAAGAACCTGACTTTATCCTGGTGCGTATAGAGCGTATACGCCCGCTTAATCGATGCTTCTTTCATGGGAGCGTCTACATCCCCCTCCGCATCTTCGATCTCCATGGCAACTGATCTGACGTCGCTCTTGCGAGGCCGAGTTTGCAAAGACTGGGTGTACGAACTAATTGTTTCCAGAGCATACCGCTTCTCGTTAACGACGTAGTCCATAGGCTCGAGCCTGCCGTACTCATCGACAGCATTGCCTTGCCCATCTTCATAGAAAAACGATGCTTATCTTGTAATACTAAATTTCGGATGTAAGGAGAAAAGTGGGCTGAAAACGTCTACATACTTTACAAGCGCTTTCATGCTTCGCTTCTGCAAGCACAGGCGCCGTCGAATTCCGGTTTATTCAGACCGGCGCTCGATGGAATATATTCTTGATTTGCTGTTGGTGCTCCTGCGTCGCAGCGCACGTACGCCCGCAATTTTCGGTTTAGTTCATAACAGTAGCGCTCACCACCACTTTATCTCCTGAACATGTTGGAGCGCTCCTGGCATCGCGCGAAAACACAGCGAGGTTCGGGAATACAGATGCTGAATACACAAAAATTTTCAAAGTCGAATTCCTTGGATTGGTGTCTGTTCTGTCAGCCAAACTCCAAAAGTGAACATTAATTTTGTAGCCCATATCCTGTTATACACTCTTCCATCCAAGGCATGTGGAAGGTGTATAAATTAATTAAGTACAGTTTTCCGTCAAAAACCCGGCGCTCCTCCCACTCTTCAAATCACTACAGCCGCCAGAAAAAAGTGCTTCCACAGCGATATACAGTACTCTAAAGGAATGCCAAGCTCTACGACAAGACCTCTGGATACGCGACATGTGATTTGTCAGCATGCGAAACCTGTTTTTGGAGAAATACGAAATTCAGACTTGAGAGAACGCGACATCAATTTTCAGTGGGAGGGGACATTATTTTTTGAAAAAAGTGTAGATAGAGAATTGTAACGTCAAACCCAGTGAACGCGCATTTCAGTTATTGCGCCGTGATCTCTGCAGTTTGAATGTCCGGTTATTACATAAATTGTCTCCAGAACGAAGCGATATGTATATGGGATTACTTTCTAATCTTAGTGCAAAGAGTCTAACATCCCTCGACCTTCACAGGGACCACTCTGCATTGAAACCCGCTCCCACGCAATGCCAACCGATACATTTAGTAGTCAAGAAAAGTAAAAGAAGTAACACTGAAATTGCGGCTTAAATCGCCTATATCCATAACTATTTTCTCCATATTTGAGACCAATAGTTCTCAGTAACTACATCGTCTAGGAAATGATAAAAACCAAGAAACTATCTGATGATCTAAACGTTTGAAAGCTAGCTATGAATTGCCGTAGTTACTATGTATCTCTTTGAAAATGTTTGACACTCGGGCACGACAACAGATGGTTATCAGATTCTCCAGTGACGTAGCGATGTTACTATTGATATACGTATCGTATACCTCAAAATTACTGCGCACCCGCTTTATGTCTGACATGTCTTCTCTCGATTATCTACCAAGGTAACATGCCTGCCGCAGAAGGACCAAATCTAGTTTCTTCAGAATTCTACAGTCAGAAAAATGAAATGTTAGATATAGCCGCGTGATGCTCTAGTTCACAGGACTACTGCCAAGGTCCGGAAAAGCTACTTCCGTGAGCGATCCAGACCTACGTCTCGAATTTACATAGTGATAGTCCTAGTAGCTTTCTTGATCGAGCACCATATGTTTGCAGAATACACGAATGTCTGATGTAAGGACCTACATAGTTTGCCAGATATCAAACAAGTGCGGGCATTTAAAGCGTATTTACACTTACGGAATTTTGGATGCCGAATTAATACAATCTAGAGAGGAGGCGATATATAAAGGCATGTGCACATATGTTGGACATGCTAAGGAAGCGTGATGCTTATGATCTCTTAGGACAAGAAAGCCAGAGAGCTGCGTTGCATGCGGAGGATGCTGGTAAGATTTATGCACGCAGCATCGGGCAAGAGCGCAGGAAATCCTGACACATGTCGATCATCTCCCAATGCTCCCTTTCGGGTAAAAGATCATGCACATGAACGTCATACGCAAAGTTACACTGAGTTTGAAGGGAATCTTCTGTGTCCAAGCCCGCTCGGTATTTCCATAGAACTTCTTCTTTCCTTGTTCACAGCCCCTATGCAAGCAGCGACGATAACGGCATTAGATAGTTTGCAGCAGCTTGATATCTCTGCGCCTACAATGAACAGTAGCACTACCAGCAGTGCTGCATCCTCGTCTTTTTCAGACTCCCCCCAGCAACCTCCACCGCAGCCTCAACGACGTAACCGGGGTCTGTCTCTACACATTGGTGATATGGTTGCGTCAACCACGAGCCAAAATAAACGGCATAGCACAGGATCTACGTCTCGGTCTTCATCGCCTCCGCCCTGCGAACAGCGTCCAAACGAACTATCGATAGAGATTGAGGGAGGGCAGCAACTGATTATTCGCCCTAATCGTGTTGTTCGTGGTACAATGATAGCAATTCTTGATTGAATACGGGCATTGCAGAAATTTAATAATGATATGTTTCAGGCTACGTCGTTCTCAAAAACAGCAGCACCGTACATGCATCTCAGATACGAATAAAGGTAAAGCAAATTAATTTGTTTTTTCAACAATAAATGCGTTGCTAAGCAACATTGCAGTTTCGGGCCGAAGAGGTAGCAACGGTGAAAGTGCGGGAGACTGGGCTCGACCAAAAGATGGATAGGATTGACCAAATGACGACAACATATTTTGACGTTGGCATAAAAGTCTGGGGGCCTGAAACGAGCAGTACGTGTGTAGAACGTGGACACTCACAGTGATGCAAGGTTTGCTTAATATGGTTATTCCAGATTTCCAGGCGGTCACGTGGGATAGTATTGAGCCAGGAGAACACAAGTTCCCCTTTGCACTGAAGGTATGAAGGGTTTGTCAAGAAACAATTCGGAAAGTCAAGTCTAAATAGATTTTAGTTTCCGAATGTAAACTATCCGCCATCTACTGATGATCCATCTGGTTTCTACATACGATACATATGGACTGCCCATTTGGACGGAGCAGCCGTTCAGCCCGGCCTTCGCAGCAAAGAATACATGCTACCCTATCGACCCATTATTTGTGCACCGCCTGCAAAGGAATGGACTTTGCAAGAAACACTTTACAAGTCTGACCGCAGGACGCCGCTTGCCCGCATCAAAGCAATACTTCCACAGCAAGCTTATTGCCCCGACGAACCTGTGGAGTTAGACCTCCAGATCAGTTGCATTCCATCTGATTTGATTGTCAGTGATCTATCCTATTTGCTCAAGAAGCATCATGACGGTAAACTTCGATTGCAGCGAGGTACGGCTGTCAAATCAAGTTACCGATCCATACTGCAAGCAAACGTTGGAGTTACAGGCAACGACGGTACTGTTCGGATGCCGGTCCGATTCCAGATGCCCTCGCGTCTCGTGTCACCATCTTTTGCGTCAAAGAACATTCGCGTATATTACAGCCTGATATTAAATATCCAATTCGAGAGTCTCGGCAGCTTACTCAAGAAATCCACCTATATCTCCCAGATAACCATTCCAATCACCGTTGCAAACTTGCCCAACAGCCACTTGCTCCGTGTTCCCGACCTCACCGCTGTACAATCATACACATATTCCACCGAAGCTCCTTACTTTTTTGATCCATCCCTCGATGAGCCACCAGAGTCAGCTGATGCTATGAGCCTCGCTCAGACGCCACTCCATTCGCCACCAAACTATTTTAGTCTTCCAAGCCTGCCGCCTCAGTTACTCAAGCGAGAACGACAGGAAAAGACTCTATTTACGACCCGGCTTGTCAGACCTGGTGTTGCGCCCGAATTGGGTAAACCGACGTTTGTACATGAATACCATGATGAGGAATGGTGGTAGCATAACAGTGACCTGTAAATATATAAACCCCTTTGTAACATTTGCAGCATGCCTCGAACGGAGGATGACTATCCTTCATCGAATAGAACTCTCGTTCTGCAAAAAGGCATTCTAAATAGCGTTTTGAAGATGGCTGAAAATCGTATAAGTTCTGGACCGTCGGAGAGCCTTGACGCAGACCTATTCAATAGTCATACCAAACATCTGGAACAGGTGATAATATATAGTGTAACGGCGGTCGCTTGGAGGGAAGATCCCGCCGAATTGCTAGAGAGGATACCAAGCAGGTCTGGCCATTTGGATGCAGGTCTTCCATCCCAGTCTTCGAAGCAGGTGCCGACCATTTACTGTATCTTTGCGGCGCCTATTTTTGCGAGTTTATTGCAGGAACACCACTGTCAAAACAAGTTATGAATCATTGATGCAAGCATCGAGCCATCCCTCGACGAGCCACCAGAATCAGCTGACAATACGTTGAGCCTCGCTCAAACGCCACTCTAGTCACCACAGAACTATTTTAATCTTCCAACCCTCCACGCTCAGTAAACAAGTGCAAGGGGCAGGAAAAGACTTTAGTGATGACTAGTCAAATACGATGTTGAGACCAACCCGGGTGTGCCAACTATGTAGAAACAGCGTTACGATGACGGATAGTGGTAGATGGTATAATATGTATTGTAATGGACTTCCTTTGTCGATCCATTGTAGCTTACCCCGAAAAGTTGTTTAGAAACACAGCCAAAGATTACTGATTTCACAAGTGATCGCCGCAAGAAAAAAGAAATGCTGATCCCGAGAGCGGGGGCAATTCCCGCGGATATGATCCAGACTATCTCAGGGCTTGGCATCATGTTTAATAGCCAAGAAGTATATTAAATACATAATTTGAGGTGCTTAGCATATGAAAACAAGGAACATGTACAGGCACAACAAAGCTGTTCTATAAAAATCACATTCTAGTCGTACAAAAGCAGCACTCGTTTGTCGCTGAGGTATGATAGCGTGGAGAAACTGGGTATGTTGCATGTGGATTTAGCAGCTGTTCGACGGTGTTTTCAGAACATAAAGGCGGCCAGAGTTAGGACGACCACAAACGCAAAGGATGATCCGGATACGGCCAAATCGTTGGCTGCATCAACTGGTTGACCCTTATCCACTAGTAACATTGGACGTACTATACTCTGTTCGCGTTTGATGCTTGTAACAATTGAGGACATGTTGAAATATGAGTTGTAGTTTCGAAGTTGCAAAAGACAGCTTTCTTGCATCGCATTTTGCTCTGGTTCTGAGGGAACCTACGTTTGGATGGTTAGAAAATGACAGTATGAGGTAAAATTCAGGGCAAATAATTTACTACAGCGACAACCTTAGATGTCGATGCAGTTATAACGATCCCAGACAGTAGAAGACATGCCACACAGCTTAAATATGGGGCACGGATCATCGAAAGCGGAAAAAAGGGAAGAGATATAGAAATGGCCAGAAGAAGCTTTTCAAGCGAATCCAACGGAACTCGAAGCATGACGTCAAAAAGAACCGACGCACCGTCGGTTGGTCTCCTTGGCTTTCCCACCTCTCTCTCTCTCACACACACACACTTTCCCTTTGTACCCTCTCCTGTGTCTGGTGCTGGGCGTGCTCAATGACTTTCTTCAACAAGTTTATCGATAAAGCTAAACAGTCGTCTCAGCAACAACAGCACAGCGCCACCAGCGAAGTGTCAGGATCGGAACAACAACCATCTACTCCTGCCCAAACTCCTACCAAAGAGTCGCCTAGTTCCGGCTTGCACAAGATCACCTCTCTTCTTCATCACAAACCTCAACCAGCACCTCACGGTTTGGCGACGCCACCAGCGAACTCTCAACCGGAGCTGTCAAGGTCAGCATCTTTGGATGAGCCAAGCAGAATGAGTCTCGACACTCAAGGTAAAATAATTCCCATACAAAGGGGTTGAGAATGCGGATATGCAGTGACTCTACTTGGCAAGGGGATATGCATAGACTGTTTTCCTTTTGATAAGGAGGGGCATTCGACCGAGCCAAGTTTTAAAATTATTCGCGTTCGGATACGAAAGGGAGCACGTGCTAACATGATTTCAATGCTTGCAGATTATTCGTCTGCAATCCAAGAACAGCGGCAGCAACAGCAGCAGCGGCAGGAAATACCATCTCAGCGACAGCCCGAGCTTATGAATATATCTTCCTCAGAATCTCTGCGAGGTGAGGGGATTGATACAATAGATCATGATGCAGATTGCCAACATAAATGTCCCCTTGCATCTTAGCACAACCCCAACAGCAAAAGCCCGTAATCACCGCTTCTCCATCTGTTTCATCCACAACGACGGCTTCGACTGATCTGCAAACTCGCCCGCACCTGGTTACTCAGTCCATGTATAACCAAAATATGAGAGCATCGTCTCCGCAACATCAGCAACAGCAACAGCAGCAGCAACAACAACTGCAGCCATCTCGACATCAGCCGAAACCCGAACGTCACGTCCGCTCTGTACCTTCCTACACTGCTATATACAACGACACTGCCATTATTCAGCAGCGGCAGAATCGACCCAAACTGAAGCTTTCTGATTTCCACGTACTGCGGACATTGGGTACAGGTTCATTTGGTCGAGTTCACCTTGTACAATCGCGCGTAAATGCTCGTTACTATGCAATCAAGGTCCTTAAAAAATCAGAAGTTGTGCGGTTGAAGCAAGGTAAGTAATCGTTTACCGAATCAAACAAGGTACACGCGGATTGATGTTTTGCAATAAATCTAGTGGCGCACTCCAACAACGAGAAGCATATTCTAGAATCTGTTGCACATCCATTCCTAGTTAACATGTGGGGCACGTTCCAGGACGACGTTAACTTGTATATGGTAATGGACTACGTACCTGGAGGTGAATTATTCTCGGTTCTTCGACGATCACAAGTAAGACTGAAAGATATTGAGAGGAATCTACATGTCTTTAATTAGTCGAATGGTTTCTGTAGCGATTCCCCGACCATGTAGCAAAGTTCTACGCAGCAGAAGTCATTCTCGCGATCGAATATTTGCACTCGAAAGATGTGATTTATCGTGATCTTAAGCCCGAAAACTTGCTGCTCGATGCTCAGGGACATATCCGCATCACAGACTTTGGATTTGCAAAATACGTCCCTGATATTACATGGACATTGTGCGGTACACCAGACTATTTGGGTATGTTAAAGTTCAATCTGTTGGAAAAAGGAGATGCAGGCTAAAGAGTAATGTAGCTCCAGAGATTATTCAATCTAAAGGTTACGGCAAAGCAGCAGACTGGTGGAGTTTGGGAATTTTGATCTTTGAAATGTTGGCGGGTTATCCACCTTTCTACGATGACGATCACTTGAAGTTATACGAGAAGATTCTGCAGGGCAGAATCCGATGGCCACAATACTTCGATCCTCACGCAAAGGACCTGTTGAAGCGCCTGTTGACTTCTGATCTATCTAAGCGATACGGTAACTTGAAGAACGGTGCTGACGACATTAAAAACCACAGATGGTTCGAAGGTGTCGACTTTAATAGATTGCTTGCCCGACAAATCAGAGCACCGTACATTCCACAGATTCGTGGCGACGGCGATGCTAGCCATTTTGACCGATATCCCGAAACTCAAGAAGAGTATGGCGTCACGGGCACAAACGATCCTTATCGCCATCTGTTTCCTGATTTCTAGTTCGTTTGTTTGCTACAAAAGTTTTAAATCACGCTTTTGTATCATAAATACCTTGTTATTGTGTGTTGTCCTTTTTTTGATCTGACATTTCCAATTTTGTAACATGCCCCATTACAGTACCGTTTATTCTCACAACATTGCAATCTCAAGCTGAGTTCCATCTTCGTAAATTCTTAATTAACTTTAGTTTAATGAAGGCGTAAGATGTAAATATTTACAGATAGTATCTGCTATAGACGGTGATAGTAACGAGACCTTTATCAAAAGTTGATTATCAGGAAAGCGGTGTTTCGTGCGGAGGACCAACGAAGGATCGTGGGTGGCAATCTCGTGCCTGCATCCTCGGACACGTTCTGGGGTTTAAACATAACCAATATGCTTCTTCCGAAAGTAGGACGAACAAGTTCTCTTTGGATCTTAGAACTGGGTTGCTATCCTAGAGATTGTGTGACAAAGCTATCGGAGCAATGGTTGATAGTAAGTCATTCGCAAGACGCGACCTTTAGGCTATCTGCAGAAATAAATAAAACTGTTCCAGCTCGATGTAATTATGGAGAGCACTGCATAAACAGACTTCTCGACGTAGTAACTGCATTTCAGTATTCTACTCGACGTGTGCTTCAGTGGTGGAAATCGAAATTACAGCTCTACAGATAGTGCAATCGACAGGACTGTGTTTGTCGATCAGAAATATGCCTTTATTCTGATCCTACTAGGCATGCGCCGTTGTATCCACTCCGTGATTACCAATGCACAATATCATTGCTGGTTTGCACAAAATTAGGACTGTTCGTCCATGTTGCAACAATAAACATGGTGAGTCGGTCGATGCCGGAATACCGAAAGCATAATTTACTTAACGGCAAGGCCCCTTTTCGCTGCTTAACCACATACAAAATCGCCGGTTATGATTCTGACTTAAAACGGCAGGGGATCAAAAAAGACGACGTGAAGTACTTGTGTCATATAGAAAAAGAAAAGTTTACATACATGTCATTGAGACTGCTGAAACAACAAACTTCATTGTGGGAACTGTCGTATCCCAAAGATTGTGTGACAGAATCGGGAGTGGTGTCAATCCAGTTATCAGGCACATCCCTTTCGCCATGTAAAACGATGGTGATTTCATTCTATCTCTATACACGAGAGCATAGATGACGGCAGCAGGAAACTCAATCTTTGTACTTAGAATTTATCCAGATGCAGGGGTGAACGACGCAGCATTGTAAATCAAACAATGTGGCACAAGAGGAGTCAGAAACTCTGGCTAGAAACTGAAAGGGCCGTCCCTGTCTATTCAATACATTCCAACTTAGACGTGCAGCCAGACTTATTCGCAGTAGCATTTCATCTATTTGCGTTCAGTGTTTATAAGCTCCCCTATAGGGTGTATAATGGACTGATCTGCTATACGGCCTTGATGTGATCGGCTTGCATAACGAGCCTTGCAAAATATGTAGAATGGACTGTTCTTGTCAAGGAAGCAAGGAGCAAAACGATTCCACAATGAAGTGAAGTTACTTGAACCCTTCTTTCTTTGATGTGAGCATAATAACTGTGGTGTAGTACCACGTTTCGACGGAGAAGGCGTCTCAACTCCTCCTGTGTGCCATCTTGTTATTCCCTTTGATCAATTTGAACTCCTCCACGGTTGGACCTCTTCACTGCAGTGCCCTTCTTCCATCATGACCGGCAATAAAGCACGCTCGCCGCAGGGCAAGTCGTCATCTACATCCTGCAGCACTTCATCAACGAGTGTCATTGGCGCACATTACAAAGTTGGGCGGAAAATCGGTGAAGGCAGTTTTGGCATCATTCACGAAGGTTTGCATTACCTCGTGTTCCAGGGGTATACAATCAGCGACTTACATTGACATCATTTCTGATAGGAACCAACCTGTTGAGCAATCAGCAGATTGCAATCAAGTTTGAATCAAGGAAGTCAGACGCACCGCAGCTACGAGATGAGTACCGAACGTATAAAATTCTTGCTGGCCTGCGTAAGTATCGTTCAGCAATTCCGCATAGATGAAATATATCCCATTTTTTATTCCCCCAAGACAAGTTTCCTAACATTGTCTCTTTAGCTGGAATTCCTTCAGCGTACTATTTTGGCCAAGAAGGATTATACAACGTACTTGTCATTGATATGCTTGGTCCTAGTCTTGAAGACTTGTTTGACATGTGCTCACGGAGGTTCAGCATCAAGACTGTTGCCATGCTGGCAAGACACATGGTAAGAGAGAGAGAGAGAGAGGTAACCGTGTGCCTCACGTGCAGTCTTTTACTGACTCAAAAATGTATGAAAGATCACTCGTGTAGAGAGCATCCACGAGCGGAATCTGATCTACCGAGATATCAAGCCCGATAATTTCCTGATAGGGCGCCCAGGAACAGAAAATGCAAACACCGTCTACATGATTGATTTTGGCATGGCCAAACAGTACCGTGATCCGAAAACTAAACAGCATATTCCTTACCGCGAGCGCAAGAGTTTATCCGGCACTGCACGCTACATGAGTATCAATACCCACCTCGGTCGCGGTAAGCCTTTACAATAAGGTCTAGGCGCACTCTGTTTACACTGTATGCTCACTGTGCCGTCTAGAACAATCGCGTCGCGATGATCTTGAATCTCTTGGTCATGTTTTCATGTACTTTTTGAGAGGCTCACTGCCCTGGCAAGGTCTTAAAGCGGCCACAAACAAGCAAAAATACGAAAAAATCGGCGAAAAGAAGCAGTCAACGATGGTCAAGGAACTGTGCGCCGGATTTCCAGGTATTGCTGCGTTTGTGGTATCTTGACTTGCATATCTATCTATCCTGACACCTTTTTTAAGAGGAATTTGGCATTTATTTGCAATACGTCCGTAAGCTTGGTTTCGATGAAACACCTGACTATGATTTCCTCCGAGATCTCTTTGCAAAGACGCTCAAGGATTTGGGAGAAGAAGATGATGGAGTGTACGATTGGAACTTGTTAAATGATGGCAAAGGCTGGGAGGTAAGCGCCTAGCGGTTTGGATACTTAAAATCGATCGGCTTTTTGGTAACATTTGTTATCCATTTCTTTAGCACCGATCTGGATCATACTATAGACATCGTCATCGTCATCACCACGCAGCACCGGCAGCAGCCGCAGCCACCGGTGGAGGAGATAACATGCGGGTATCCAGGAATGATACTACACGTGCTCGCCATTCGAAGCAGCATTTACGCACAGATGCACGCGACGCTTTACAAAGCAGAACTTCAATGCCTACAATGCAGCCACAGCAACCGTTACCGCAGACGCAACCGCAGCATCACACTGAACGCATGGATGACGAATATGGGGATCAAGCAAAGAAAGGATTCTGGCGTTCGTTCTTCGCAGCCGTCACTTGCGGCGGATGTCTCTAACGCTATACCATCTTTTTTTCCCTTTCTTCTGTTTTTCTTTTTCGTTTTGACTTTCCATATACCTCCTCCTTTTTTATTTTTTTCTTCTTCCTTTTTCAACTTCATAGTACACGCTACTGCATTCAATTCCAGCAATGTTCTGTATTTGAGTCTTGCGATCTGTCTCTCTACCTCTTTTTAATGTCTTTCTTTTGCTATTCACTCTCTTTTCAATTTTTACTTTTACGCAAACGCCTCGTAAGCAAGAAAACTTATGCCAGCATGTAGTAAACAATACCATTTACGCAATACTACTTGCGTCGCATTTCTTGAAACTTTTTCTTTTCAAACAAAAGCAGCATTTAATATGAATGCGGATGTAAGTATGTATATAGATAGAAGAGTATTGTTACAGGTAGGATGTTTGTATGTACATAAATGAATGGAAAGAGTGCGATCAAAACAAATGCAGATAGTGTGTGCGTGTATAAGAGGAAAATCAAAGAGATCTGTCTTTAGGATAGGATGGTAGGATGGTTGCGAAATAGGGGCGAGGAAATCAATGATTACTGTCGAGGTGTTAGCGACAAGAGATGCTTTGGAACCTTGTCTTCCGGGTAACGCCAGTCAGGATGATTGTAGAGCATCAAGGTATCACTGCGCTGCCATTTGGGGAAGTCCAAGGACGATGGGTGATGCAGTGTTCCGTTGATCTGTCGTTCTAGAAGGCTGCTTCGGCAAGAGGTATCCTTGTGAATTTCAAGGCCATAGTAAAGTCGAGGCGATAAGGTGCATTGGAAGCCATTCTTGTAAGCGAGCAAAGTCAGTGCGGATTGATCTTGTCTGTGGTTTGCGCGCGATGAACCGGGAGGAGCAATGCAGAGCTTATCAAGGCCGCATTGGTACCATTCTTCAATGATGTCGTTTACTATCGTAGAGTTATCCGTATCGAAACCAATGACTGCGCCATTGCAGTTGATATAACGGGCATAATCGTTGGCACGTACACCATAATACTCGAACAAGCCATGATGCGTGAGACGGTTCATTCTAAAAGAACTGCGGGGAGACCAGAAACCTTTGGAGCGAACCAACTCGGGAGCGTAACGCAGGAAATCTGGAGTAACCAGATTTCCAGCGTCGAGCCAAAGGAGGATACCGCCGTACTCCTTTGCAGCTTCACGGACAATACCAGTCTTCCAAGCGTACTCGCCAGCGTTGATAGCAATATCCCAAAAACGAGGATAGTCGCTGAAATCTAACATGTGGAGGTCGTCGATAAGACCATTTGCTTGCAACTGATCAAGAACGGGCAGCTGTGTGCGGTTGATACCAATGTTGTAGACGACGATCCGTGGGAACTGCTCAGGCTCGAGTTCAGATCGGATTTCGTTCAAAGAATATAAAAAGTTTTCGAGAGAGCAAAGATGGTTGGCACTTGCTGCGGTGACAATGGTGTAAGGATATTGTCTGATTTCTTGGGTCTTGACGGTGATGTCCTTGATGATGGCCTGCGTGCGGCCGCATTTATTGAGTTCCTCAGCAGTGTTTGTATTGGCTAGGGAGCAAACAACATCTATTATTCAACATGTTAGAGGATTCTTTGACTATAAGCAGGGAAGACTGATCTATACCATTAGTAGTGCCGTAGTGAAAGCCGTATTCTGTCTTTGTTGCCGAGATCATAACGAAGCCGACCAAAAACGCACAAAGTAGCTGGAGAACAACCAATTTGCGTGATTGTTGTGCCTTTGGAAGTACAGGTACGGATGCTGTTGGCAAGGCTGTCTCGGGGCTACCCATGAGGAACTAGAAAATGCAAGTACAATGAAAGAAAAAGGTACAACAATGGGTTTAGCGTCGATTTGGGCGATATTTATAAGGATAGCTTCGTGTTTTTTCTCCACTTATTCTAAAATAAGAACTTATCTGGGAAAAGAACTAACCTAGCGGTGTAAGTGCCTGCATCGGGTGCGACGCCGGAAAAATGGACGACAGCAAAGCGCAGTCTGTGTGACGTATTCCATTCTTACCCTTAACGCGAAAACGGCCCCTTTAACTGCTTGCAGGAATCTTACGAAATGGCAGGACAATTCGTAGAGGACTTTCCCGACGGATTCTTCTTCATTAGGTGCAAGAATGCCGAAATGGCCCTGGACGTAGAGGGAGGTGGAATGCTGGTTTGTGTTTCTCGAGGTACAAATATGGCGAAATAACGGACCTGAGCTCACCGATACTATTTGGGCCCCCTTAGAACGATTTTAATATTATCATATGGCGACAGGTATGAAAACCAATTAGCACTCCCTTAGTCTGTTGTGGACATTCCAAATAAAGGACAATGTATGTTTATAGAAAATGGTGGACAGCATAAATCAGGTAAAATGGAGCGCAGTATACTGCTTTGGATGAGGCGCATGACCGGAACTATGTGAGACAGCTTTGGATGCACGAAGACGGCTTCTTGATCAATCGAAAGTCAGGCTTAGGTACGTTTTAGGGTTGGGGGAGGACAGCTGAAGGAGATAGAAAAGGAGGACGCCGCACGAACGGAATGCAGTTTTGCGCGGGCTGTGTGCTTTGAAGCTCAATTGATTAAACTTATTCATCCAGTACTCGATATTCGCGGAGGCGACATTAAGCGAGATAAAGCAATAATTCAATATGCTCGCAAGCCAGGTCTCGCTCACAACCAAAGGTGGAAATATAAAGATGGCTACATTTTCTCTGCGGCTTCGCCACATTTGGTTCTCGATATCCGGGTAAAAAGCAGATTTGAGCCATTGTACGCGATCACACTTGGTTGCTGATGCATGGAAGGACGACAGGGTGGAGAGATCAAGGATGCAGCAAACGTGTTCCTTAACACGAAGCAGCCTGGGTCTATTACGCAGCAATGGCTCATACAACCATTTGAAGATGCCAAAGCTAAAAAGGATCTTGCGTTACTGCGTCCTCCGCCGAGTAAGCAGCACGAAGAGCGCGCGCGTGAAACTGTGTCTCAGATTTGACATTGTATTTTTAGCGCAACGCCACTTGACTGAGTTTCCACAGCCCGAGGACCTTTGCGATTACCATCGTCTGGTGTATCAAGAAAATAAACTTGACCCGCTCCCCAAAGAAGTCGCGGGCGCAGCGGCATTTGAGGTACTGTCGTAAAAATAGGTATTCTCAGAAATCCTGATGTGACTCGTGACTTCCCAGGCCATGAAGCTGTACGTCGCAGCCCAAAAGGAGAAGGGTGAACCCTTTGCAACACCCGGAGCTCGAGATACCTTGCAAAAGCTTGTGGCACAGCAGGTTCGTATGCCATAGAAAAACGATTTCCATATCGTATCGTGAATTATAACAATTGCTTTTTATAGTTGTCGATTTTGTACAGTAAATTCAATCTCGATGAAGACAAAGCGTCACTGTGTCGCACAGCCGAGCAAGCGGCCATGAATTACTTTGCTCGCGAGTATGAAGCACAGTGAGACACATATTTTATCCATCTACTTCAGATATCCTTGACGATTGTCACCGGGCATTTGCATCTGTGAAGACAATGCTCGCTTACTGATCCCAGCACGAACCTTCGCAATCCAAAACAATGTAACCATCAATAAAAATAACAAATGTCCCTTCTTTTCTTTCTCCCATTCTTGCTCTGTAAACAAACGTACTTTTGTAGACCTTCTCTGTTGTTTGATCCCAACACAAGCAAGTCCGGTGGGTCCCGATTGACCAATTTCTCCAGGATCTCGGCCACAGGCAATTGTTGTTCAACGGTATTCAAGTGATAATTGACAATTCCATCGTAGCTCGATAGCAATTTTCTCAGCGACTCGACGGTTGCTTGGGACTCGTGTCGTATCTCTAGGTTGTTTGTTCGATCAAGTGCACCCCTGTGACACCAACCCATAAGAGTTAAAGTTTGCCCAAACCAGGGCGCAGTTATGAAGAAACAACGTACATAAACGATGATGTGTTGGGGTTCAGTCCAATTGCGTGTACGACATTTAGCGTGGCATTATTTGTTCGCTGGCAAAGTTTAGCAGCGAAGTTCACGGCTTTGCGAGCAGAAGATGTATCGTCCGCTGCTACGAGCACATGAAATTTTGGTGGAGCTTCTATGCTAGCCATCTGTTTGAAAACCGAAACTCGGAGCAGCGTTGAAAACTTTAAAGCAAAAAAAGATACCTCGTTGCTGAGGACGCCATGAATTCAGAGAACGTACGAGGAAAGAAGTGTAACGACAACAGACCCAGCTTGGAAATCATTCATTTCTTTTCAGTCAGAAGACCCTTGCATTAAAAATTTTCGTTTCAATGTCTCTAGAGTGAATATAGACTTTGACATGTTTCAATAACCACTCTATCATCGATCAGAATCCAACTCCCAGTTATTTCCTATAATACTAGCCAGGAGCGAAGAATTTCCAAGCCATGTTACTGAAATTAGCATTCCAAGGATCGGTCGCCTCTGTTAGCGTCCGTTCCTTTTGCTGCTTATCTAAACTCGATTTCGTGTGCTTGCTCAAGTGCATCCGGAGAAGCATTGCGCCGGCAGATATAGCATTCGCTTGGCATGCCGGGGCATAGTTGCCAAGAATATATCATTAATTAACGAGCATTTGTCACAGGAAGCTCTGTGATCACAATGACGCAAAAGAAAGCTCAGTTAGAAATGCTTAGCAGTAAGGGATAGAACCGAGTTGACTTTTGGACAAAATAGAATTGGAAAATATTATCTCCTCCCCTTCAAACAGGAGTAAGCATCATACTTACAGAGAGGGGTATTTCATCTACTGATTCGCAGTATTTAGTCAATGCATTTACACAGATATCCATCCTAGCCTCACGTCATTTTACACTATCGAACTTCATTGCTGCGAGGCACCTTCGCATTTCGTATGGATCGCCTACTAAGCAGCTCCATTATCTGGCTAAATTTATCTCCCTACAGCATGCATGTGCTATAAGTATCATGCATAATCTGCTTTTCGGATCATGTTGGCTGATACAGTAATCTGATCATTATTGACAAGATCGGATGTAGGGGAACATCGAAGTTGATTGAACTGCCCAAATTTTATGCTTGCCATCTCTTTCATACCACACTATCAATATGTCACCGATACTCACCACCAGCTTATAGCATTCTGCAAAGATTGTGTCAAGTTGTATGGCCGGAAGCGAAACAGCCAATATGCATCTCTACGGTCATCTACCGTGTATGGTTCTGATTTCGGGTTTCTGTGACGATTATTGGTTCTTTGGCTTCGAAACGTCCAATGGCAAGCCAGAAGGTTCGCTTCAGAGGACGCCATCTATACAGATCCTCGAGCAAGCACTCACTCGGAAGTGTCTCCATATCGTCGTACAAGAAACTAACTAAGTATAGGCAAGGTCAACTAATGGTATATAACTGAAGGAATAAACGACGAAGAGACAGGGGACGGTGCTCAACTTACGCCTACGAAGTACAGTGTTCGTATAGTTCAATCAACCAGCAAGATACCACTATCAACCAAGGCTACGGATCCTAAGATCCATTCGAATACATACAAGAAGATGTGGGTGGCCGAAATATCACTCAATTATGATGAACGAGCCAATGGACTCAATATGCGCGACCAGTGATGAATACTGGTCTGTAATTGTATTGTAAGCATCTATAATATTTCGTTTTCTACCGGTTATTTGCAGCTTCTCATCAGATGCCAACATATCACACATATTTTGTGTTAAATACGATAGTATAGTCGACTGAAGGAAAGATATGAACCTGAAAGAAGATTCATTTTGAACTTCCCAACTATTGTTTCTTCGTCCATTTCGAACTTCAAGCCGTTTGCGACAAGCCGCTGCAGTCAAAGATTACCAAGCTGCTAACGTATATTTTCCAGTATGCAGTACCGAGGTAACTCGTAGTCGTATCTACGATTGTAAGCGCGCAGTCATGGAGGTGACAGGTAGGAAGAAAGAAAGAAAGGAGCCAAGAGTACCAATACGGGTGCCTGAGATTTGCCTGTAATTGATTTCCATGTTTGACGTCACCCTTTTATTCGGGACAACCAGCCAGAGGCAAATAAACACTTCGCCAATTTTTCTTTTGCACGAACGTCAACCCCCTTCTCCTTCCCACAATGTTGGCCTCTACTTCGCGCAGAGCTTTTGCATCAGTCTCTAGCACCGCCACTAAAGCCTACAGTACTGCGGCCGCCGCCCAGATCAGCACAGCTCAAAACGGCATTAAGGTTGCTGCCATCGAGGAACCCGGTCAGACTGCTGGTTTGGCAGTTGTTGTCAACGGTGGTTCCCGCTTCGAACCTGTCCAGGGTGTTGCGCACTACTTGAAGAACTATGGTTTCAAGGTGGGACACAGTGCTAGTTATTGGACAGCATTTGTATGTGGAGCGACTAACGATCACCCTGGTTTCGCGTAGAACAACTCTGAGCGCACCGCTTTCCGCATCACTCGTGAAGCTGAATTGGCTGGTGCTGTCTTGTCCAGCAACTTGACCCGCGAGTCTCTCGTGTACTCTGCTGAATTCCTTAAGGGTGATGCGTAAGTTTGCGAGTTTGTAAACGAGAACGACGACAGGACGATTTAACATGGCGATTAGTGCCCAGTTCGCCGAAGTCTTGGGTGACGTTGTAACTAAGCAAAAGTTCCAAGAACACGAGTTCGTTGAGGTCGCCAACCACACCGCTGCCGAATCCGCTAACGCTGCCGCAACCCCCGAGGTCGCTGCTATTGAAGCAGCTCACCGCGCCGCTTTCCGCACTGGTCTCGGCAACTCTGTTTTCGCCAGCCTCCACAGCCACGTTAGCAATGCTGATGTCAAGAAGTATGCCAGCGAAGTCTTCACTGATAAGAGAATCGCTCTCGTTGGCTCTGGCCTTTCCCTCGATGCTGTCAAGCAATATGCCGAAACCTTCTTCGGCGGTCTTCAAAGCGCTGAATCTCCTCTTCAGGCTACCAAGTACTTTGGTGGCGAAACTCGCGTAGAGACTTCTTCTGACAAGAGCCACTTTGTTCTTGCTTTCGAGGGTGCTGCCCTTGACTCTGCTGAATATGCTGCTTTGCAGGTCCTTCGTTTCGCCCTTGGTGGTGACAAGCTTGTTCAATACGGTGCTGCCTCCGGTCTTCTTGGTCAATCTGCTGCCAAGTTGGGCGAGGGTGTTGAGCTCAAGGCTTTCAACTTTGGCTACTCTGACGGTGGTCTCTTTGGTGTATATGCTTCCGGTGCCTCTTCTCAGGTCTCTGGTGCCGTCGCTGCCGCCGCTGAACAATTGAAGGCTGCCGCTAAGGGCTTGTCTGAAGAGGAATTCAAGCGCGCTGTTGCTCAGGCCAAGTTCGCTGCCACTGCTGGTTTCGAGACCCGTTTGGATCGCTTGGAGACTGTTGGTGCTCAGGTAAGGAGGAGAAGGATGAAGGATTTTGCTCATAGATGAATTTATATTTATTTGTTGCAATAGGCTCTTCGCACTGGCAACTTCATCTCTGCCTCTGATGTTGCCGCTGCATTGGAGAAGGTTTCCACTTCGGACGTTGCCAAGGTGATTAAGTAGCTGATAGCACTTAAATTATCTAGCACCACCACTAACATTGAAATTTCTAGGCTGTGGAGAAGCTTTCCTCCAGCAAGGCCACCTCTGTCGCTCTCGGTGACTTGATCAACTTGCCCTACGCTGACTCCGTTTCCCTGTAAAAGCATAAATGAAAAGAAAAACTCTCCTTCCTTGTTAATGGCATCATTTGTTTAAATATTTTTTCACATAAAACTCTCATAGAGAATCGCCAGTCCAGTATGCAAAGCGGTTATCAGTCGCATGGAGTCGGATAACATTAAAATCCGCGAACTGACGTCTTTGTCGTCCATCAAGGTGTCATTTGAATGTTGGGGCGATATTCGAGTTTACCAGTCAGTATATACTGAAGTGCGCGCAAGCCAACTCTTCGTTATAAGCATATTTGGTGGCGAGTTGTATACATATTGGATACCTCTTTTAGATCCACAGAGAAGATCGCGTGCCTGAGGATTACAAAGCCGTCCGCTTTGTCATCAAGTCAACTCCGGCGGCCACAGCAGAGTGGGGCCCTTTTTTTTCTTAAAAAGGACTTGTTCAAACTGGCTTCGTACACCACACGGCGTGCTTTCCACGTTTACACAGCACTACGCATGGCTCCTGTCGCCAAACCTTCTAAAGCTATCTACGATTACCTTGTTATTGGCGGTGGTTCCGGCGGCCTTGCTTCGGCGAGACGAGCCAGCGGTATCCACAAAGTCAATGTCGCTCTCATTGAGGCCCAACATCGTCTTGGTGGCACTTGCGTCAACGTCGGCTGCGTTCCCAAGAAAGTAATGTGGAATACAGGTACACATTTCTCTGCGTAGACGCCTGTAGATATTCTTTGCACCTCTCACAAATATTTGTTGTAGCTTCTATCGCTGAAGCTTTGCGCGACGCTCCAAGCTATGGCTTCAACCTCAAGGAGATGCCTTCTTTCGACTGGGGACTCTTGAAAAGCAAGCGAGATGCTTACGTCAAGCGTCTTAATGGTATCTATGAGCGTAACTTGGGCAACGACTCTGTTGAACACCTCCAAGGCTGGGCTAGCTTTGTCGGTCCCAACACTGTCCGCATCCAGCAATCCGAGACCGAATCCGTCGAGGTAGAAGCCAAGAACATTTTGATTGCCACTGGTAAGCACTACAGTTAGAGCTTTCTTGTCACTTTATGGGACGAAATTAAACTGTATGCCATGGATAGGTGGCCACCCAATCATTCCAAACATCCCCGGTGCAGAGCTGGGTATTGATTCTGACGGATTTTTCGATCTCGAAAAGCAGCCGGAGCGTGTAGCCGTCATTGGTACCGGATACATTGGCATCGAGTTGGCCGGAATTTTCAATGCACTCGGTACAAAAACTACCGTGTTCTCGCGCACCAAGCAGATTTTGCGAAGCTTCGATAGCATCATCCGTGACAACCTTTTGAAGGAAATGGAAGGTGCCGGTGTCCAGTTTGCATACGAGACCAAGGTCAATTCGTTGTCTCGATCTGGTGAAAATGGACCTATCCGCATAGATTACGAAACTGCTGGTCAGCCTGCGTCCCTGGAAGTTGATTGCGTTGTCTGGGCTGTCGGACGTGCACCCAATGTCAAAGGACTCAATCTCGGTGCCGCCGGTATTAAGACAAACGAGAAGGGCTACATTGTTGTAGACGAGTATCAAAACACATCCACTCCTAACGTTTATGCACTTGGTGACGCTTGCGGCAACTTTGAGCTTACTCCAGGTGAGTATTTTGAATGGAAAATATGCAAATAGTCTTAAATTAACAGAATATTTTAGTCGCAATCGCTGCCGGTCGACGCTTGTCTGATCGTTTGTTCGGCGGTGAGAAATTCCGCAATGCAAAGTTGGAGTATGAGAACATCCCCACCGTCGTTTTCTCACACCCAACTGCTGGTACCATCGGCTTGACCGAGGAACAGGCTCGCGCCAAATACGGTGACGAGAACGTCAAGATTTACTCTTCAAAGTTTGTCAACATGTATTTCGCCATGCTTGACCACAAGGAACCTACTGCATACAAGCTTGTATGTGCTGGTCCTGAGGAGAAAGTTGTAGGCGTCCATCTTTTCGGTCGTGACAGCGACGAGATTCTGCAAGGTTTTGGCGTTGCTGTGCGCATGGGTGCCACCAAGGCAGATTTCGATAACTGCGTTGCTATTCATCCCACCGCTGCCGAGGAATTGGTATGTTATATCGAGATTTTAGAGCTATTGGAAGCACAATCTAATTCATTTTCTCGTATTCTAGGTCACTATGCGCTAGATGCTTTAAGATCACATAGACTCATGGCTATCCATGACAAGCCATTTCTCTCTTTTGTATATTACATGCATGAGTTCGCTTTCTTGACCGGAATATAACTACTTTTTAATCTTGAAAAATGAAAATGGAATGAAGTTCAACATTGATTTATAAGTTTGAATTGTGTTTAAGCTCCAGGCTCAGGTGCCTTCAAGGATGTTCTGCCAGCACGCATCATTTCGTCAACCAGCAACAAGTTGCTAGCGATAACGGAGCTATGTCACGATGAAATATTTGTTACTACTTATGTTGCCGTCGAATCTTTAAACCATTTTAATAACTTACCAAGAGTGAAGCATATGGCGATGTACTCGGTAATTATCCCACACACCATCGATCTTGGGATCCATAGTGTCGCCTGTCTTGAGATCGACACCAACAACGTGTCCATCCTGGTGTTCTTCTTGCAAAGCGACGATAACATCTTGAGCATCAAAACCTGCGTTTTGTGCAAGAACTTTGGGAATAATCAACAAGGCATCGGCGAAAGCCTGTACACCCATCTTGGCTCGTCCCTTGACTTGTTTCTTGTACTCCACCAAATGTTGTGCACATGCAACTTCGAATGCACCGCCGCCAGCAACAACAGCGTTATCCTCAATAGCGTTCTTGACAGCTCGGAGACCGTCTCGGACTGCATCGTTGATTTGAGCAATGGTATGGGGGTTAGGTCCCTTGATCAGAATAGTGACGCTGTAAGGATCCTTGACTTCCTCTACAAAGGTATATTTTTCTTCGCCAAGAACATGTTCATACACCAAACCGGCGTAGCCAAGCACTTCCGGTGACAAGTCGTCGACCGAGTTTTGTGCAACACCGCCGCATGCCAACTGCAGACGTTCCATGTTTCGTCTCTTTGCACGGCGAAGTGCCAAAATGTTGTGCTTGGCGAGAATATCAAGCGAAAGAGGGTCGATACCTTTCTGATTGATGATAACAAAGCCCTTGTTTGCGTTTTCGCCCGAGCATACTGTGTTCTTAAAGTCCACGATCTTGCGGATCTTTTCATCAACGTGCTTGCGTTCACTTTCAACGAGCTTCTCTCGTTGTTCAGGAGTAGAATAGAAGAATCCAGAGTTGATTTCACTGTTGAAATGTCTACTTAGCTTTCACATCTCAAGCAGCAACAGCGGCTTTCACTATACCTCTTTTCATATTCCAAGCTGACGTTCAATGTAAGGACGAATGCATCGGTCACCTTCTTGGGCATATCAGGGTGACGAGCACCGTGATCAAGAACCAAACCGCGGACAAGTCTTGATTCGGTTTCTGAACGGTGTTGCATCTTCATAATCTCAACCATATGCAAATCAATTGGCTCGCCTTCCCGGTGAATGGCAAGCACAGCATCAACGACGGCTTCGGTCAAAGTATCAGCTAGCGAGCGGTGGACCTTGGTGCGAAGGGATGTACGGGCAACCGAAACGAGTAGTTCGCGGTCAATTTCGCCCTTGCTAGTCTTGAACTTTTCAAGGAACTAGAAGCAACAAATATTTAGTATTACGCTTGTCTCATCGTTAGTTCTAGCTTTTTGGGACTTACTTGAAGCGCCTCCTTCTTTGCAATATCATAACCTTCTGTAATAACACGTGGGTGCAATCCTTCCGAAATGTAACGTTCCGCCTGTTTGAGGAGTTCGCCCACGAGCAACACGATCGAAGTCGTTCCGTCACCAGTTATTTCATCCTGAGCCGTTGCGGCCTTTGCAATCATAGCAGCCGTAGGATGCTGGATTTGCTATTTACCAACGAAAATCGTTAGCATCACATTAAACCTGCTTGCAACAGTTCTGAGCAGCTTACCATTTCACTGAGAAGCACTTTTCCATCCTTTGTCAGTTTGATAGCACCTGCGCCGTCAACAAGCCTATTAGCCAAATGTCATGTCAGTAACTCTGCTGACGCGTTTCTTTCATCTGGCAGCTGAGCTGCATTCCAGCACGAGACCGATGATCTCGCTGATTATCGATAAGATGAAACTTACATTTTGATTGTGCCTCGAGGACCTAAGTTGGATCGCAGAACATCTTGTAAACCGATCGCGGCAGTAATGTTGAGCTGCAGTGCTTGTCCGCGTCGAGCGACGTCCGAGTTAGGGTTGATTACTTTCAGGGCAGAGGAAGCCCTACGAAATGCAGTGCATCAGCGTTTTCTCAGTTGTCACGGTGTTGTTGTCCGTTTTTACTCACATTGAGCTGGAGGGGAATAAGTGGAGGAACGTTCTTGAAGAACAGTAGTTTAGAAGATTTTGTGCATCCGCGATTCCTCCGCAAAGTCCGTACTTCCTGTCAAAAAAAAAGTTATTTTCCCAAAATCATATTCGATATGTCCATGCGGCCCTTTGCACGCAAGGAAGGTCACCCTGCTGACTCCTTTGCACAGTCAGTCTTGCAGTCTTTCGTCAAAACTTTTACGTAGCTCCTCAGCCAGCATTATCTTAGCCGCCTTACCAAGTTTTCGTTCAGGAACCCTAGCCTCCTTTGACCCTTCTCGCTCTTTCTTTCGGACCATCGACGGACTACACCTAGCCATTGACTAGTCTGACTTTACAAGAAACATTGTCCTGGACTTCCTTTTGATGACTATTTGTTTCTTCAGCGCCCCGCGACCGCCGGGTTCGGAACTCCCATCCTGGACCGCTATCCCGGTAAGCAGCGAGTACATTTAGGATCCGGATACCCAGCAACTACGTCTGCAACCCTGTCACCTTCGCCGACCCAGCTGTCATAAAATCTTAGCCTTCTCTATGGCTTTTCTCCACAGCAAGTGGCAACTTAATAACTCTTCCTCAGGCGCATCGTAGATGCCCTGGTAACAGCATCCACAATCGACCAGCATAACCCAACGGTCTAGCCAGAGACATTCTTCTCAATCCTTGAAGGAAGTGTGCACTTCCGCAGAGTGTGTTCTAGCTGATCTGTCTCGAAAACTATCATCAAAAGCAGCTTTACATGGTTATGTCAAGATGGATTTCAATTCGTACAAGAGGAAATATAGGACGCATATTTCAGCAAATATCCCAACGCAGCTTCTGTCCTCCACCAGGTACTGTCTGCGATACTATCCGTACTTTTTCTATACATGTTTCCCACATACACCAATGCCAGAAAATACGTAGACATCAATGATCATATCCTGCAAGTCTTGCTACGTCACAACAATGGCAGAGATCGCATTATATCGATCAATGGCCATGATAGACATGACTCAGCTAATCATAATTTCGAGAAATATTCAATTTGGGCAAAATACTGAGCATGGCGAGACTGGAAACTTGATCCGGGTCACAAAACCGTTTTTCTATAAGGTTTAATCCAGGGTCGTCAATGGGACGGGCTCAGCGCAGAAAATTACAAGGAAAATGTGTTTTAAACTAATCAGTTTTTCAAGTAGCGATGCGCAGTAGGGAATGATTTGCTACTTCGATAATTCGGTCAGGCTGGAAGAGTCCTTCGTTGAAAATGAAGTCGCAGTGTGCACGCCAAATGCGGAGGAGTGTGCAGACTAATTAAATGTCAGAGGTCAGTGCGAGGAAAGAAACATGCAGGTGTAATGCCGAAGGTGGTTTTAATATGGAATTTGAGTTTTCTTTCTCTATTAGCATCCGCACAGTAACAAATCCACGCTCAAGCGACACTGTCTTCCTTATAAGAAATGGTTGCCGTATGAGCCTTTGCGGAAAAAAGTTCAACTCACGTTTTGGTCTTATGTTGAAAGAATTAGGATCTCGGCAAGAAACATGAATCGAGACTGCAAGTCGAGTCGAAATCGATTGTCCTTTATTCAGCGAGAAATATAGAGTGTTTATAGTTTTTGATGCTATTTATTCTCTTGGCCTTTGCTTAAGAATAGCTTGGATGACTTGGCTATGCCAACCGTGGTATCTTTGATCACCTTGGCCTAGTGTACTGTATTTTTAAAAACAGTTGTCGTTTGGAGCATAAAACTGCACTCCAAACAAGGTAAATTTAAACCTGTGGAATAAAATTAATAAATATGCTTGTCGATCTAAGGAAGAAAACTTGCCATATTGGTTCAAATTTGCCATGGAGCGCAGTTACTCCAAACAATGCCAACCCGATCTCAATCAGTAAAAATTCCAGGGATTACAGGCTTGTATTCGTTTTTACTTACCGAATCATCTAAAGAGAAGCAGTCTCAATATTAGTACTTCGATAATATTCAGAATCCAAGATGAACTGCAAAGCGTACCGTAAAAACCTAAACCCTTTCGGGTCCCACATTCGCAGTGGTGGATTGATTTGGTCTACAGAAGGCTTGGGGGCGACCAAAGCCCTCCCAGACTTTTCTTGCAATAAAGTACATATTCTTCGAGGCATTGGTGTCCCTATTCCACAGCATTCCACAGGTTTGGCAATCCTGGATGCCATGGTGAGTAACACCGTCCTCCGTCTTCAGCTTCTTCAGAGATTTTGACATGCAACTATATCAAATCTAAAGTTGTCATGAATAAAAGAGACTGAGTATTTTACCAGTGATTCATCATAAATGATAAAGTGCCCTTACTTGTGATGTGTTGTATTCGCTGATAGTCACGAGCGCGATTTCTCCCCTAGCTTCTCTTCTTTGGAGCATACCACAATGCCGTTTTTTATAGCTCGCAGCATTACAGGCACAAACTTGTCCAATTTATACTGGATATACGATACAACCCGTCGTTGAAAATTTTCGACGATATGATTTGTATACGCAGTTGCTATTTCCTTGCAGGCTGCGGAAAGGATGTCACTGTAACCTGTGACATTCAATGGATATCGAATATCTGGATGGAGAGCCGAGAACGAAGCCCAGAATCCGTGTTCTCCGGAGAAATTGCTTGGGAACTTTATATTTGTGTTCGATACAGGTAAGCGTAGGATGAGCTGGCACACGGAATACCAGAAGTTTTGTCCAAATATGTACGTCGGGATGCTATTCTGACTTTGCGAGATAAAATAGCCATTTACGACGACACTGGCCCTCAGCATCACCTGGCCGAGCCAAGAAGACTTCTGGGTGATTGCATTTCTCAATTGCATTTGGTATTCTGGTGTGAAACGCTCATGATCTTTGCCAAACTTTTCAATAATGCGCTCTTTTATGTTTGGCTTTCTTGACGCTGAGTTTGAGTGTCCACTTCGACCACAATCCCGGCAAATCCCTATGCAAAGTAAC
>NW_027192143.1:107348-161629 GCF_041956525.1 Rhizomucor pusillus | reverse complement strand
ACATATATATATATATATATATATATATATATATAAGCAGGCATCTTGTTTTGTACATAAACTAAGATAAAGTGAAGAAATCAATCTATACTACGGTACTTGAAGCTTTCTTGTCTTTCAAAATGGCGTCATCAACTGCCAGTCCTCTCTGTCGCTTTAAAATGTTGCTAATGTAGAACTCGCCGGCCTTGTAGCTTGATCGTACAAGCGGTCCGCTAGCTACATATTTGAATCCCATTTCCATGCCCTTGTCCTCCCAGTACTTGAATTTTTCTGGAGTTACATATTCGTGCACCTTCATGTGTCGCTTTGTAGGCCGCATGTACTGTCCCAGGGTGACACAATCTACGTTGACTTTGCGCAATTCTTCCAATGCATGTTGAACCTCTTCGTCTGTCTCGCCGCATCCAAGCATAATCGATGATTTTGTAATTAAAGATGGCTGTACTTGTTTGGCATGTTTCAATACATTCAGTGATTGTCGGAATCCTGCACGGCGGTCGCGGACATAGGGTGTAAGGGCTTCGACAGTCTCGATATTGTGAGCGTAGACATCCAATCCTGACTTGGCAACGGTCTCAACGCAATCCAGAGATCCTCCGAAATCACCCGTAAGACATTCGACAAGGATGTGTGGAGCTCTAACAGTCCAACGAAATCAAGATTAGTAAGACAACCATGCGTATGTTGTATCCATATTTCTACCATACTTTGACTTGATTTTACGAATAGTTTCCGCAAAGTGGCTCGAGCCACCATCAGCAAGGTCATCGCGATCGACGCTTGTCAAGACAACATAGTCAAGACCCCATCGTGAAATAGCCTCGGCGGTATGTTCTGGCTCGTGGGGATCCAATGCTTTTGGTTTGCGGTTGGTTTTCACAGAGCAGAAGCGGCAACCTCTTGTGCACTCGTCGCCCATCAACATGATCGTAGCAGTGGCCGTTTGATGTTCGCCTAAATTGATTAAATGTGATGATCAGATGAAATTCGATAATATGTGATATCTGCCCTAATTACCTCCACCCCAGCATGAGCTGATATTTGGACAACGTGCTTCCTCGCAAACGGTATGTAACTTGAGACCTCGTAGATCCTTCTTGATGCGTGAGTAATTTTTGCCAGCGGGAATATCGGTCTTTAGCCATTCTGGGAGACGAGGTTGCTTCCTACAAGGTGGACAAGTTTATACGCATTGACCAGACAAGTAGTCACCCCAGCGAGAACTTACAGTTTGCTTGTCTTGACTTTCTTGCCTTGCTCAACGACAGTCTGCTTCAACTCTAGAGCTTCTTCGGGGGTCATTTTCCCGGAATTTCCCGTGTTGATAAAGTCGTCGATGCCAGCGGCTGCGTCCTCACGAGCGAGTCGTTCTCGCAGCTGTGCAAGTCTAGACTTTGAGGACTGCGAGGTGTTGGGCGGTGTGTCGGATACGGCTGTAGCATGAGTACGCAGCTGGTGTGCCTAATCGTGCAGTTCGCGATCGGGTTAACGCCTCCACCTGGTAAAGTAATACAATAGACCCAAACATACCACCGTAGCACCAGCCGCCTTGTGCAAAGTGGGTCTAGTGGTCTGTACTAGAGCTCTGGACGAAATGGCCGGAAACATGATGTCGCAAAAAGAAACGAAGAAGGACGGTATTTTTTTTCCTCGCTTGCAGTTTTTGTGCAGTCGGCTTTCACCGTGCCAGAGAAAACTCACCAATGAAAAAGACTATAATTCAGATATTCGCAGGCTTCAAAAATGCATGGATCCACAACGTGGTTATCGTCTCGGATATGCAGGTGCAGGAAATATTGAAACAACAAAATGGTTAGAGGATCAAGGTCACAAAGCATATGCAGTGTAGCTACAATATTCTCTCATTCTCACTTAAAATGCACATCCATCATGGGCGACTGGAGACGGAGGAGACATCAAAATTGATGTCCCGCTCCAGCTAAAGCTCTACCTTTTTTGCAGATTACGCATACATGGAAGAAGAAGCACAAAAGAGAAAGGAGCGCCTTGCCGCGTTACGGAAACGAAAGCAAGAATCAGAAAACGGCCGATCGCCTAACGAATCTGAAAAGTACGTGTGCATCGTTGCCGTTAAGTTGATTCGTGTTGCTCACTCGCAAGAAAGGAATCTGCAATTTCGAAGCTATACGCCCAAGGACGAAGATCTCAGAAAGCATAGCAACATTGCAACGCCAGACGATATTGGCGAAACTGTAGAATCTGAAACGAAGAACTTGACAAAGGAAGCTCTGGCAAAAGCTGCAGAAGCTGAAAAGGAAGAGGTTGATCTCCTTGACTTGCAGCCCAAAAAGCCAAATTGGGATTTGAAACGAGATGTTGAAAAGAAGTTGGAGAAACTGGATAGACGGACGCAACGTGCAGTGCTAGAACTTATTCGTAGGTTTCTCTTCCATTGAGTGTTACCACGATTTGGGATAGCTAATATCTATTGCAGGCATGCGCCTTGCTAACGAAACTGACAAGACTGCAAGCCTTGCAGAAGCTGTTGCCAACGCAGAAGCTCAGCAAAAGCTTGAAGCCGCTGATGAAGATTAAGACCATCATTATCATTAAAATCATCCATTGTACATATCCCCTATTGTCATCGACTTTTCACAGTGTTATTCCGTTGGAATAAAGGCATTCGGCTCGAGAAAACAAGCCCATCAATGGAAAAACAACCAAGAAGTAACTGGATATGCTACGTGTATTGAAATTTTTTAGACAGAGATCAAAGGAATTTCTATCTTGCTAGAGCTGCTAGACTTCATTTTCTTTGGTAGGTACATAGTGGGTGGGGCAAGTACAGGAAGGAGGATCTTTGTTTTTCTGTTTCTGTTTAGAATTCCTTTTTCCTTTCATCAATGGAGTATCCACCAGGACCCATGCTAACTAGTAACAGGAAACCGCCAACAATGGACAGAGTCTGGAAAAAGTCGTACTTTAAAAAGTCGCGCTTGAAATGGTTGTGCGAGACCGACCAAAAGTTGTTGATGAGGACGTTGAAGACAGAGAGGAAAAGCACGAGGAACATGGCCGAGTAGCGAGCTCTGAAGCCAACAGCGACCATGATGCAAGCTACCAGTCCCAACAAGGATGTAACGATGCGGATAAGCGACCATTCACCGTGGAAAGCGGAGCCAATGAACAAGAAGATGAGCAGGATTCGACCTGCCAGCTGCAAGTAGGTTCTGCGGTTGCTTTCAGACAGCTGAGGAAGGGCGGCAAACATACGTCGCTGCTTGGCCATTGAGTCGGAGAGCACCATGACAAGACCACCGATGACAGACAGGTTACGCAAGAAAAAGGAGAGATCAAAGATCAATCCGTATCCGAAAGCCTGAGCCACTACAACGGCCAAAAGACCATACACGGCGTATTCTTGGTATCGACGCGCAATCACACATATGGAGCCTGCAAGCATGACCTAAAATGCAAGATAGCAAATCAGACTACCACCACCCTTATTACGCGCATAACGAACTACGGCATAACCACACTTACGACAACGTTCGTAGCCAAGAACAAATGACTGATTCCTCTTGGAAAGTGACGGTAGTCTTGCATGTACATTACTTGGTCAGACCACTGGGTCGTGATCCGGAGCGCATCTTCAAGGAACGTGGCAACAATGAGAAAGCGACCAATAGCCGGAATGTACGGTTTGAGAGGTTGTCCAAACTTGTCGACAATATCTTCAGCCTTTGAGCTAAAGGTTTCTACTTGTTGCTTCAGTTCAGCCATGTCTTTTCACTTTATGTTTTTTTGCTGATTGTCTTGACGGAAGAGGGGCCACGGCAAAGCGAAAGAAAGACGTATTTAGGGGTGGTCCCCCCTAAAAATGCATAAAACTGGGAAATAAGCCAATCAGTATCTACAACGCATTTTCCCAATGAGAAACGGGCAAGGCAAATACTGGATAACTTTGCCCTTGTGAACATCTTCTCAAAGTTTCATCAATCCCCTTTTACCGATCTATATATCGCACCCTCTCTTCACACTCTTTTCTCCTCCTCCTGCAGAGTGATTACACCAATATGTTCGGACCATGATCTTGTCATCCCGCCCGTTCCGATCCCACATTTTGTTTACAGAAAAGAGAAAAATCGTCATCAAAACTAATGCAACTATTCCATTTATAAGATGATGATGATTTCTCAAGCAGATCAAACTATGCAACGGTCAATGTCTGACCACCAGTCCATGTCTGGCCACCTCCAAGCTTGACCCACTCGGCAACGGAACCAACTTCGACGCAAATCATGTTGTGATACTCTTCGTCGCCAAAGTCGCCCATACTCTTTGCCTTGTCGATCCATGGATTCCAAACAACTGGGGCATTGCACGTCATCATCGTTAAAACCCTGCCCGATTACTTTGTAATTATGTATACAGAATAGATAGCCTTACCTGTATCCTTCAAGCCAACCTTTTCGATACCGATGCTCTGGCCGTTACCTAAATCGACTCGAAGAGAGTCGGGCGCGTTGCAGTATACCCGATCCACTTCTGAAGATACAGTCACTCTGTCGCGTGTCTCTGTATCCTTGGCACCACCTTGCACTTTGTCGATAAACGTCTTGTCCTTCAATCCCTCGACGGAAACCTTGGAGATGTCCTAATAAAAAGTGATTGTGAGCTATTCCAGCTGAAGCATAAATTAACCGAGTTGTGCGTGCATACAGGTACTTGGAAATACGTGTGCAACAGTGTGTTAAATTCAAATGTATCCTCGTCCTCGTTCTTGATGACCAAAGTGACCTTTAGGGACTTTGCCGTCAAGGTAACCGTGTAAGCCAGACGGAATGAATGGGGCCAGCCATTTCGCAGCTTGGGTTCAAGCTGGTTGTCCTTGAGTGCTACGTCGCATTATCGTGTAAGAGATGGATTCGTATTACAAAGAGATATGTCTATACGTACTGAATCTGACAGACACTTCGTCGTTGTCCGTTACTAATCCAACGTAGTCCCAGTACGTGTTGCGAGCAAAACCTGCAGATTGCAAGTGAGTAGATATCCCTTAAACGTTCGCGCATTCTTTTTATTACGAACCATGTTGCGGGAGCTGAATGTTCTCCTTGGTGCCAAAAATCGGAAAAACCAAGGGAATACCACCGCGAATAGCCTTGCTACCATCGCGAATGGCGTTCCTGCTGTACAGCCTCATTGCTCAGAGATGAACCGGCTGCGTGCGGTTTGAAAGCTTCTCTCACCTTACAAAAAGCCGCTCTGTCCCGTCCACCTCCCAGCTTGTAACCGTGGCACCTACACCAAAGAATAATGTCAGAGCCAAACAAAACAAAAAAAAAGTTACTTTTGCAGGTTGTACCGTAAAGCGCGACTTCAGCTTTGGAGCCGGACGGGTGAGACAGACGAACAACTTTGTCTTGTACTTGGGCAGGCATCAGAGATAAAGGAGAAAAGGGAAAAAAAGAGCGGGAAAAAGCCCAAAATCTGCTTGGGTCAGCTTGTGCAATGCGAAAGCAAGGTGTCAAACCGACAAACTCAGCGAATCATCCGTTCTTCATGATCCCCATCAACAATTAATCGCTCGCAAAATTTACAAAACCTTTTTATGCTTGTCAACTTTTTTCATGTTCATGCATCGTGGAGAAGAAAGAAAGAATTGATATATAATTAAGAGATTGTATACAATGTTGTTGTGGGTGTTCCGGAAAAGCAAGAATGTGGTCCAGCACGGTTGTTTTGAGCGTTGTAAAAGGCATCGTTTACTGAGTCGCGTTACCACGGAAACGTTTGCGTGGGTCGATCTGTAACCAGAATCGTTAGAGCACAAGATCACTGACAACAAAAATAAAAAAAGGTTTCAGCAAACATACCATTCCTCGACGGCACTCTGCATAACTTTTCCGAATGCTGTGACATTCCGTGGGCACATCGTCGTGATGCTCCTGCTTGAAGCATTCCGCTACGGTGTTTCGCTTTACAAGCACGCAGTTGGATTTTAGCATGCATTCAATCAGCTCCTGGCGAATTTCTTTGCAAGACGATGGCATATTGAAATTCACACACACAAGGAACGGCAAAGTCGGTTTACTTTTTGCCCGCCCATCCAGGTCGAAAAAGCCGCACGGCCGAATTTGCTAATGTCAGGTTGTACTAGATGCTCGATATTACTGTACTATTTTGATTGGGAAAAAGTGGACAGACGATTTGGCTACATTCTAAATACACCAAATTTTGTCTTTTCTATGGGGGCATTCAAACTGGCACTCAAGGCCAAGCCCAAGATAGTTCGAGTATCGCGAGGGTTAATTACACCGTCATCCCACAACCGTGCGCTTGAAAAGTAAGGATGACCTTCGGCTTCGTACTTTTGTCGAATAGGCTCCATGAACTTTTCCTGCTCTTCAATGGGCCATTCTTCTCCCTTCTTGGCTTTGCTTTCGCGAGTAATCTGCGCAAGCACGTTTGCACTTTGCTCGCCTCCCATGACTGAAATTCTTGCATTCTGTACATATTGAACGATTAAAAAATGCTCTGTAATTTAACGAAGAGATTGATACTTACAGGCCACATCCATAAGAAGCGTGGCGAGTAGGCACGACCGCACATGCCATAGTTGCCTGCTCCGAAACTACCGCCTGTGATGATGGTGAATTTGGGCACCTTTGCACATGACACTGCAGTTACGAGCTTAGCACCGTTCTTCGCAATACCACCGGCTTCGGCGGAGGAACCGACCATGAAACCGGTGATGTTTTGCAAAAAGACAAGAGGGATGCCACGTTGCGAGCACAGCTCGATAAAGTGAGCACCCTTCAAGGCTGACTCGGAGAAGAGAATGCCATTGTTGGCAATGATACCCACAGGGTAGCCATGGATGTGAGCGAAACCAGTTATCAGCGTGGTACCATAGTGTTCTTTGAATTCAGCAAAGCGACTGCCGTCAACGATGCGAGCAATGATATTTTTGCTGTCAAATGACTTGCGCAAGTTATCGCCAACAATGCCACCCAGTTCGTCAGCAGAGTAGAGAGGCTCCTCGGGTGTGCGGATTGCAAGCTGCATGCATTGTCTCTCTTTCAGTGCATAGTCAGATATCCGAAAGAACTAACTATTACCTGTGGTTCCTTGACACGGTTGAGTGTACCGACCACGCGGCGTGCAAGTACAAGAGCATGCTCGTCGTTCAACGCATAGTGGTCAGTGACGCCGGACGTACGACAGTGAAGATCAGCACCGCCGAGCTCTTCTGCTGTCACTTCCTCTCCAATCGCGGCCTTGACCAAGGGTGGTCCGCCCAAGAAAATGGTTCCCTGTTTCTTGACGATAATACTTTCATCTGCCATTGCAGGGACATATGCACCGCCAGCCGTGCAAGAGCCCATAACGGCAGCGATCTGAGGGATACCCATCGCTGACATGTTGGCCTAGGATCAACGACGTTTGAACATCCCTTAATTTTCAGAACATTGTGAAAGGACTGTCGTACCTGGTTGTAAAAGATGCGACCGAAATGTTCTCTATCAGGGAAAACATCTGCTTGCCGAGGCAAGTTGGCTCCTCCAGAATCAACTACCCTTCATTCAATATACGTGCTCTCGTGAAATTCATCTGTCCATTGTGTTCTTACCCAGATAAATGCACGGAAGATTGTTTTCCTTTGCAATCTCCTGTGCTCTTAAATGTTTCTTCACTGCGCCACACATGTTCAGCGATGTCTGCAGACTGGGAACCGATCCTCTTTCACCGTACCTGTAATTGGATAATAGGATCCGCCCTACATCGTGGCCGTCTTCATTTAGATATTATAGTTAATAATAGGGGATGGCAAAATCTTACCTTGACAGTCGGATCATTTGCTACAATCATACACTCGGTGCTTTGGGATATATGTGGTCAAATTTCCTGCATGAAAAATCCTCATGCAGCAACGTGTTGCTTACCCGTTCACGCGTCCGATACCAGTGATGATACCACCAGCTGGTACGTAATCATCGTAAAGTTCGTGGCCTGCTAACGGAGATAACTCCAAGAACGGTGTGCTACATACACCTTTAGCAAATAATTGGGTATCTTCTCTTCCAGTATCACATTTACTTTTGATCCAGCAAGCGATTAATTCTGTAAAATATCATCAGTATCCACGCGCTCTCACGTTTCGATATCCTCTATCTCACCTGTCACGCGGGAGCATCTTGTTACGCGACAAGTGGCGTTTTCGAGCATTTTCGCCACCACCTTTTACAAACGTGTCAGGTTTACATTTGCATGGTCTGACTTGCTGCTACAGGACTGACCTAGTTTGATTTTCTCTATCAAGGCGTTCAAGTCATCAACCGCTTTCTGCATCTTCTCCGCATTTTCCTGCGAAGTGTTAGGTTTGCGCTTGTAATTCCCTGTCAACAAGAAGATGCTGCTTACTTTGAAGCTTGCGCTGGCAGTCTCAACCTTGTTGGGAAGGACTGTCGCCTGGTTCTCGTGGAAAGCATGGTAGCGACGCGCGCTCAAGAGTCGTGTAAGCGGTCGTCGCACAGAGGCTCGAAGCATGTTATTTCCTGTGAAAAGGGCAAGAACAAAGAGTGGAAAAAAAGGCGTGGGGTTGAAAGAGGGAGAAGTTGAAAGTTGTCGCTTTTTCCCACGATGGAAACCCGCTGCCTGGTTTGCCCTTCCTGAACAACGAGCAAGTTCCGACTCGAGCAGCTGCTGAATCCACCAAGCATTACGTAGCTTATACAGCTTCTTTATTTCAAAATGATACACACAGTGGATAGTTGACTATACATCATTGCACCATCCTCCTTCTGAGCAGGCATACGTCGTTTCAGGTCTTCTTTCGATCCAAACCGTGCAAGATGTCGCCGTTTTAAATGACCTCCGCCGGAGAGAGCTTGCCCTCTCAGCTGGGACCTTTTTCATTCATGCAATGGGCAACAAAATATCAAACGTCACTGCGATCGCCGGCATCGACAGCTATGTGAGCGAACTGAGCGATGTATACTATGAGCGAAGGTATACGCGATAAGCCTATATATGCTCTCCTGTGGGTCACGTCTTGAATAACTCTTAACAGTATTGGCAATGCTCGATTCATGAAGACGATCCGAGGACGACAAAGGGACTCGCTCGTCATTGTAAAGATATTTGTCAAGCCCGATCCTTCAATGTCTTTAAAAAGTCATGTCAAAAGATTGCAAGGTTTGCTTTCTTTTCTCCTCTTTTTACGATATCGTCCAGATATCAACTGATAGACCTGTGCTACTTTAGACGAGTACGATTTACTACTTGACGTGCCGAACGCATTTCCATTTCAGCGGCTTTTAGAAACCGAAAAAGCAGCTTATCTCGTACGGCAATATTTCTACAGCAGTCTCTATGACCGTATCAGGTGCGCACAGTGAATTGCAGTTTTTTGAGATAGCCAAGCCCTGATAAATCTATAGCACGAGACCTTTCCTTGCACAAATCGAGAAAAAATGGATATCCTACCAGATTTTGAGAGGAGTCGCCGACGCGCATGCCAAGCAGGTAAAGTCGACACCGTTTGATTCTGAACATCGACGTGTATTTACAAAAGTTTCCAGGTCTACCATGGAGATATTAAAACAGAAAATGTGCTCGTAACATCGTGGAACTGGGTTTTCTTGGTCGATTTCGCGTCATACAAACCCACATATCTGCCTGAAGTAGGTGACTTTGGGGATGTATCCGATTTTGTGCTGAGACCTTATTTGGCTTTGAAGGATGATCCTGCAGACTTTTCCTTCTTCTTTGATACCTCCCTGCGTAGAAGTTGCTATGTTGCACCCGAACGATTTTATCAAGCAGGCACTGAAATTGATCAGAGAATTGTATGTTATAGTTTGCGAAGAAGACGATTGTGATATATCTTTCTTATGATCCTTGTAGAGAAAGCTAGAATGGAACGATCAGAAAAGCGAACTCACGCCTGAAATGGACATCTTCTCCGTAGGGTAGGAATGTGCTCTTGATATCTTTATCACGAAAATGTGTTAACGAGTGATTTCAACAGATGCGTCATTGCTGAACTCTTTCTAGAGGGAACGTCGATCTTCTCGCTATCACAATTATTCAAATATAAAAGTGGAGAATACAGTCCGGATGCAACCTTGGATAAGATCGAGGATGAGCCTATTCGGGTACACTCTAAACTCTAGACTTTTGTTTTAATTGGCTTAGACTCAGTATGTATTGTCACTGTAGAGTCTAATTCGGCATATGATTCAATTGGATCCGAAGTCTCGATTCTCAGCAGAAGAATATCTTGCAGAATGGCGCGGCAAAGCATTCCCAGATTATTTTTATACCTTTTTGCATCAATACATGTCTACCGTCACGGACAAGTCGGATCACATGCAGCAAAATTCAGGTGCTAGTAGACGTGATAAACAGCAGCATGACCTTTCGAGCTTCTTGCCAAACAGCGATGGAATTAACAAACGATTGAATGATGCCGACGACAAGATTGAGCAAATATACCACGATTTCGATAAAATTGCTTACTCTGTTACCAATAATCAAGATATTAACAGTACTGGTCGCTCCGCACCCGGTCAACGGCGGAGAACCCTATCTGGTCGGTTGTAAGTTTGCCCTTTCTAAGCTGCTATAAACTCATACATTCTCATAGATCTTCCTAACACAACTGCGTCAGCGGTAAGAATTCAATTCGCGTTTAAATTTGTATTTTCGCATATAAAGTAATTCAGGATCATTGAAGATAATATTGCCACCTACTTTGAATATACCTAACTACGAGTCTAATGGAACAACTGGCAGACGCGACAGTGTAGCATCTACAGGAGGAGGTAATATCTCGCAAGAACTGATTTACGATTTGATTTAACGACACCTATAGAATCAGGAACGCTTATTTTCTTATCTTACGTATGCTCCTTGATACGCAATACTTCGTTCCCGAGTTCAAAGATGAAAGCTCTGGATGTGCTGTTGGCCCTCTGCGAGCACCTGCCAGATGATGTGAAACTCGATCGGCTCGTGCCGTACATTATGGCTCTCTTGTCAGACGAAGCAGCTCTAGTGCGCGCAAATGCTATCAAGACTTTAACACAAGTGGTAAGTTTCATTTCTAAAAAGTTGTCAAAGATTTACGCTGAATATAGGTCCTTCAGCTTTGTATGGTGGAATCTATTTCGCCCATCAATGCACGGATATTCCCAGAATATATCTTACCTAGCGTGCAAGAGTTTGCAAAGGATCCTGATATTTTGGTCAGAACGACGTATGCGAGCTGCATAGCCTTGCTAGCAGAGACCGCATTGCGTTTCCTGGAGATGACACAGGTAGAGAACGAAGCCCATTTTTGTTGTGGCAGCGATGTCATACTAATTTCGAGAATGGCAGCTTTTGAAGAAGGATAGTGGATTCTCGGTAACGGAAATGGATGCAGAAGACTTTGATTTTGAGGTATGCAAAGGATTACGCGTATAACCTCGCATGGTGCCAATTTGTACACTCTAGTCTGTATACGATGCGTCCTTGCAAGATCTAAAGTCAGTCATCCAAGAACAAGTGACAATATTGTTAATCGATCCAGAGAGTTCCGTGAAACGTGCGTTGTTGACAAATATTACCTGCCTTTGCGTTTTCTTTGGAAAGCAAAAAGCCAACGATGTGCTCTTGAGCCATATGATCACTTATCTAAACGATAAAGATTGGATGCTGCGAAGGTTTGTTAAACGGTAATGCAAGTGTTTTCCCCATGGATTCGACTGACAGGATTGCAGCGCATTCTTTGAGAGTATCAAAGGAGTAGGCACGTGCGTAGGCGCAAAGAGTTTGGAAGAATATATTCTACCATTGATGGTCCAGGCTCTCACAGGTACGAGGCTGTTCATTTAGCCACCATGTATTCATCAACACTTAATTGTTTGCAAAGATGCGGAAGAATTCGTTGTTGAGAAAGTCTTGAATTCCCTGGCCAGTCTGGCTGAATTGGATCTTATTCAACATATGAAAATCTGGGAGTTGGTAGGAACAATTGCTCCATTGATGTGCCATCCGAGTGCTTGGATTCGATACGGTAAGAATCTAATATCTTATCTATGTGTCATCAATAACTGATTCCAAGGCATAAATAGGTGCTATTGGTTTCATTGCTTCCGCATGCAGGCATATGTCTCAAGCCGATTTGTGGTGCATCATTTATCCTCTGCTTACGCCATTTTTAAAGTGTGAAGTAGCAGAGATAAATGCAGCGAATCTTCAAGAGAATGTGAAAACACCTGTAAGGGGCTCTAAAAAAGACTAAAGTGAAGTCTTCATTGATCTAATGTAGACATAGCTGCCTCGTCAAATCTACGAGCAAGCCATTAATTGGGCCACAAGAGCCTCACCTCGATCCACGTTCTGGAAGTTTCAACAGGAAAATAACCATTCTCCTTCTAGCACTACATCGTCACCAAAGTCTGCTGGCCCTGGATTGCTTATACGGCAAGGTAAATTTGAAGAAAGATATTTTAATTGCGTTGAGCTGCTTTTAACATTCATCTAGGATCACTTGTCAGCAGTGCTGTCATTGGCCAAAGAGTCACAAGATCACATGAGTAAGTGTGAAGTAATGGAAATGCTACAACGACAAATTCCAACCCATTTGCTGCCACAGGGATGAAGGATATTTGGAGCGATTGCGAAATATGGGCATGTCAAGTGAAGACGAGGAAAAGCTCATGTACTTGCGAGAGTACCTTTTGAAAGTTTCTCGGTCAAAATTAAGGTAACTTTAATATGCAGATAAAGTACAATGGTGCGCTTACTGAAGAGTTCAATTAGTCGTCCAAAAAGCGCAGAAGAGCTGACTGTAAGTTTTATACCAATGAAATCAGATAACATTTTTTGACTGTATGCCAGAGCGGCGAGGTGTACTTGAAGAATTTACAAGTGACGCCAATGACGGTCTTTTTACCGGACCTCTCCTCGGAAACACAGTTGACTGAGATGAATACTAGGAGCCCGACACCGGTGAGTATACCTTACATCTTATTCTGTCATGAAGCACTTTTTGACTAACATATCTCACACAGACTAGTCTACCGGAAAAGTAAGTCCTTGTTTACAACAGCTTATTAGCAATTCGCTCATGTCGCTATTCAGACCAAAAGTGCTCCATACTCCTTCCAAGCAAGAGGTTTTCAAACTGAACAGAGTAGCAAGCGAACCTCACGTACAAGCAATACTTCCAAGCATGGCAGGAAGATCTTCCACGGAAGATACAAACTACGTGTCCTCGTCTCCTGTCGATATCACCCCGCGAAATACCCGTCAATCAGCATCTGCTGTGCAAGCAGCAAATACTACGCAATCACCTATACCAAGCCCAACTGATTATACCTTTGAACACCGTTCTCTCGAAAGAGCTGGTAAATATCTTCACCAAGGTACTAAAAGTGTAAGACTTAAACTTTGTAATTTTTTAGAAATATCAAGAAATCAAGAAGTAGACAATGCCATTGCCAGTCATCTTCCCAACCCAAGAGGTGCGTGTCCAAAGGAAGAAAATATTGCTAACAGAGTACTAATGAGAATCTGGATATGTATATAGTCGGATATGGACATTTGCAAAACCTTTTGCTCAAGATTGCCCGAGAAACATTCCCTCCTCATGTACCCGAGTTTACAGGTGATCCAGCCATTATGAGGCGGATACGACGATTGCCGCAGGGAACCTCACCTTTCCGTACTATAAACAACTGGAAGCCGGAAGGTATATTCGATTGAGGAGAACGTGTTTGTAATGTATTCATCTAACCAAACCAATAATAATCTAGGCAACCTCGTTGCTCACTTTGCAGAACACACCGCTGGAGTGAATCAACTGGCAATATCGTGGGATAATCTTCTATTTGCATCATGCGCTGACGATGGATCTATCAAAGTCTGGGACTGTTCGCGTCTAGAAAGAAATGTCACAAACCGCTCGCGAGCTACATACAATCAACAAGGTGGACGGATAAAATGTATTACCTTTATCGAACAAACTTACAGCATTGCGGCTGCCTCAGACAATGGTAGCATCCATGTATTCCGAGTCGATATTCGATCAGCTGGATCAGCACTCAAATTTGGCAAATGTATAACCGTCCGAACGTACCAACTGGAAGGCGAATATGCTGTTACAATACAGCACTTTACAAGCAGTAAGTCTATCTGATCCATTCGTTTGCATTAAATTAGGTAAAAACTGAAACTCTTTAAAGACGCATCGAACACTATGGCCGGATCCAAATCGATTCTGTTATTTGCGACGACCAAGGGTAACATTTATGCGATGGATCTCATAACAATGCAAATCTTGTGGAAACTGCAGAATCCAGTTAGTCATGGTAAGTGAAAAGTTGAAAGTTGACGTAACAAGCAACATTGCTGAATTTAGGTTGTCTACTTAGGAGTTATCACCTGCATATTGACTGATAGACTTCACACATGGCTGCTTGTTGGTACGACACGTGGCATATTAACATTGTACGATTTACGGTTCCGTATATCCCTTCGATCTTGGCTGCATTACACGAAGAGCAGGATTAATGCACTGTATCTCAACCGAGATCCAAGAGCTGAAGGCAGACAGGTGGTGATAGCTGCAGGAAAAAATGAAGTGTCTGTTTGGGATATAGTTCAACTGAAATGCGTCGAGGTCCTCGCTGTCAAATCTGGAGACGATAAACAGTTCAATGTGCAAACTGAACTGTACAAGGTAATAATTAATCTCCAGTCAATTGTGTTTTTGCGGGCATAAACTCAGAAACAATTTCTGCAGGCGCTAGATGCACCTAATGACTTTGATATATTATCGGCAACATTTACGGCGGATGAAGCCAATGTATCCGAAAATTCTGTGCGAGCGGTTACCTCGTCTTCAGACTGCCGGTTCCTCATCACTGGAGGCACGGACCGCAAGCTGAGATTCTGGGATATGGTCCGTGCCGAAAATTCATGTGTAGTGTTGGGTCTCGATGCCGACGAGCTGAAGCCTCGATACAGGTAATTGTTGAAACAGGCTAATTCCCTATATATAAAGGTTGGCTCACAAATAGGTAATCAGTGCCACTATGTATGACAAAATCAAGTTTCATTTCGAATTTGCAAATTTGCACCGCCGCCCACCAAGCTCGACTGGCTCCATCCACAGGACCGTTTTCGGCAATGGTCACAGCGTGCATCCAGGCAACGGGGCAACTGCAATGCAGCAGCAGCTGTTGATGCGCAACCACATGGACGCTATCACCGATATTGTTTTGACAGAAGTGCCATACCCAATGATAATTAGTGGAGATAGAGACGGTGTAATCAAAGTTATTGCATAATGAAACCTGAGAAGGGAGGTAGCACCAAAGCCTGCCTCTGTCTGCCTTGTCTACTCTCCTACCTTTTTTATTCCCTGTTGCACACTGTAGCAGTAACATGAGCCCTACTTAATCACCAATCACCCAGGTGTCTGAAAACAGGCCTGCTTATCAGACTTCACAGCCTTCCAATGACACAATTGAGACCTTTTCTGACGTCGAGGATCCGCTCCCTCCATTGTTAAAATTCGACTTACGAGGGACCCGTATGGATCTTGAACGTGATACCCTAGTAAGATAGATCAGTGAATGTAGATAGCCTGGTGCGGGTTGTAACAAAGAGCTTTGAGCAGGCGTCTTTGCCGGAAAGTCTGCTTATAGCGATGTTCCCAAACGGTCTAGTTCTTGACCGAGAAGGCGAGGACGAGCAGGGCGAGCAAGTGTGTCCTGTCGACTTTGATCCCGCCTGCTTAAAGTTTGTTTTGGATTTTTACGAAAAGGTGCAAAAGCAGCACGCTCAAGTGTCCGAAGAAGCGTACATTGCCAATGTGGCTGTATCCGGCCTGAGCCCGATGCACTGTCCGTTGCTGACGAAACCGGCCGTCATTGTTCTGCGGGAAGAGCTGGATTACTTTGTTTTACCTCAGCAGCAAAAAGGAGGACAACAACAACAGCAGCAGCAGCAATTGATCACCGAGCTCAAGATAAAAGCGGGCGATTACCTCAAACAGCAAGATTTGGTCTTCGAGGCGTTGCAGCGCAATATTGAAAAGGAGAACAACGTAGCCGAACAGCACCTGTTAGGTAAAAAAGAAAAAAAAGGTTGCTACAATGTCTTCGTAGCTTCTTTCAGCTAACGCTATACCCAAGATATGCTGTGCGATGCCGGGTTCTCCCTCGAAAATCACTGGGATTATCGATCGCTGGAACCCAAACGCACGTGCATTACCAGTCTGTCTCTGGTGCATTTAAAAACGACAGGTCCACAAGGCCGAATGTCTACAGCTCAGAAACTGATGCTTTTCTGGAGAAAACCAGCGGTAAGGAAGGATGGCTGAAAAACCTAGGAATGCAGCAGCATTCTAAGTTAAGACATAGAGGAAATGCTGGTGGGATGGATCGTACACTCAACTTTTAAACATCAATGTCAGACTGTGGGCCCGCCGGACATGGACTCTGGAGTTGGCTCTGATCTAGTTAGTAGGACAACATCCATCCCTATACCTTACCATCGCTTCAATTTGTTGTTGATATCCCCTCCCACCCCTCCTCTTTCCGCTGCATACTATAGTTGAATATCCCTTGTTTCTTTCCAGTAATAAGGTTATGTCATGATTTTCAGAGAAGTAACACTTGAATTTTATTTCAGGGAACAAAAGAAGAGAACACTTGGATATTTGAGTATACATTTACTGCAAACAATTGTTGTTGGAATTTTTACAATTTACAAAATGATGGATCTTATTTGGATGTGCGTGCAATCATTGCTGCAAGAGCTGCGCCTGTACCGTGGCTATCGCGGGTGCTCTGCATAAAAGAGTTTAGTTTCCCCGCCATGGACAACACTAAAGAGAGATGAGCAACTTACGCCAATGTTTATCTGGTCGACAGCTTGACCAAACATTTCCCGCAACGCGGCGTTCACACGGTTGGGGAAGTTTGGATAGTGCTCGTAGATGCTACCTTCAACACCTGCAAACTGTGTTAATTTCCTTGCTTTGAATGTACAATAGATGGGGGGCGTAAAACCAACTTACTGAGTGTGACGTTATCCTCCAAGGCGTTGCGTTTGTAAAGCACTGCACTCATAGATGCAGCGATTAACTGGGCGGCACGTTGGCCAACCAATTCACAGATCTTCTTGACGACACGGCGGTCCTCGATAGTGGTAGGTGGTAAGTTCAAGACGGCTTCCAAGATATGCTGCGTTTCTTCAAGTTGCGTTGTGCTGTCAGATTCAATCGTGCTCATGTATGATGTTTCGAAAAAGTAAGCCTGGTTAAGCTCTTTTGAAGAGTTTCCGTTGAATAGCAGGCGACGATCGACGAAATCAATGATTACATTGCGCACCAGCTCGCCAAGGTATAAGCCAGACACCATCTTTTCGAATATATGTACGCCGGCGTTCCAAGATTCTCGGTTGAGTCTGTTATCGTAGACCGTGCGTGGCAACAACTTAGGGTTCTTGTCACCGAATGAGCCCCACTCGGTATTGATAATCATCTCCTCCTCCTGAGTACCTGAGATCTTGCTGCATTCGCTCAATTTCTCCCAGTAAGCTTTCAGCAATCGTATGTTAGAGATACATGTTTGCACCAGCATACAGAGTGGAAGGATGATAGCGTACCTGCATTGGTACCGGTGCTGACTGTACATGCTAGCAAAGTATCCAAGCTTCTGTAGCTGTGAGCAAGGAGGCAGGCAACTAGACGGCAATGAAGCCAGATGAGTACATGGATAAAGAAGAAGCTATCACACAATCAAGTTACGGTACCTGCACTGTTCATTATTGCTTCCACGACGACGGGAGTCTGGAGCTTTCTCAATGCTGTTTGCAGCAGATCAACCAAGTTCTTTCTATCGGCGCCAGATATCTCGAAATCCTTTGTCCACTGAATTACAGATCCACGGTTTAGTGCTGTCTGCTGCAGAGGAAATGAGATCACAAAACCGAGTGCCATAGGAGGACCGTGGATGTTGAAAGGTGCAACAAAGCGGTCGACGGAGGCGGCGAGAAAATCAATGAGCTGAGATACAGGTCCTTTCTTCAGATCGTCGTGAATGTGAATCTTGGTCTGGTGTCTGATCTTGATCTTTCCCTGGCCGAGAAGATCGACAAGGTATATGCGGACGACAGATCCTGCAAGAGCGAGTTGGTTGGGCTGTGCTCTTCTTTTTTAAACCCTGGAGTGTGTCACGACTTGACTTACCGCTCACTTCAAGTCCGAGATATTCGCCTGTTTCTTGTCCAGTTGGGTGACGCGTAATCCAAGAGGGGAGCATGGGCACGCTGGCGTCGTCGCTCTGCAGACCGTGCTCCATTTCATCCTTAAAGTGTTTGGCAATGTCTTTGAGCTGCTGGGAAGATAGCAGGAACTCCTGCGAGAGTTCCTCGAGGGCTTGCTGCTGTGCGTCTTGCAAAGTTTCGGTTGTCATAGGGGGACAAGAAGAAAAGAGAAAAACAAAGAGTCGGAAAACGAGGCGGCCAAGGTCTGCTGCTAAAGTCGAGACATTGAAGTAATGGGAAAGCTGTGTGCAACGCGGATGCAGGTGTGAAATGCCGCCGTTCCGACATGCTACCCGCCTTCCCCCGTCCGTCTGAAGAGATAACGTCAATCACAAACGAAAGACCGAAACGGATGATGTCTCCAATTGCATCGTTCGATGTGCGACTGTGGATACTTCATTGTTGACCACATTAGATCGAGATGGACCCAATTAAGATGAATCATTGTATCCTTGCTTTTTGGTTATCACGTCACCTGCTTAATATATTATATCGACTGTTGCGTAATATATATTGTATCAGCTTATCCGTATCACCCGATATGGTACTGAAATCAAACTCAAAAGCAATAATGTAAAATATAGCGTAACAACAATAGATGGACTGCCTAGCAACATGACCCAGATTAGATGACAACAGCGAAAATATGCAAGAGCTGAGCTCTGAGTTGATCTCAATGCGGGAAGACGCTGAAAACGCCCAAAAGTTGTCGTACAGTAAAATTTGGCATAAGTTTTTGATGGGTCGTCGCGAAAACCTTGTTTCTCTCTTGCCCCTGTCCCTGTGTAAAAAAAAAACCAACCAAATTCTTTTGTTGTCTTTTGTCGATATTTTCATATACTCTAGGCTGTTCGACCGAAACCTTTACAATTGAGCGAATGGAGACTTGCACGCTGACAGAAAACAGCTCGCAACTTAAAATAGAGAACATGACTGAATGGAAAATTTGTCAGTTTGCGAATATCGTCTGCTGAAGCAGCTGCTATCCGCCAACCAACATGATGTTTTCCCCAGCAAATAAAGGACATACAACTGATAGTTTCGAAAACTCGGTATCTTTCAACTATCTCGAATTTGCCTAACGCGAAACGGCGTTTCAGTTATGTCCTTTTAAAACAATCTTGGATATTATTGTAAAGAACAGATCGAAGCGCTTCCAAGATGTACTTTTCAGGAAAGAAATATCTCCAGATACTATTCTCGCGTTCCCATTAAAGCATTGTTAACTATACTCAAGATGGAGAAAACATTATGTACAAGTATCGCAGATGTAACTGATTCTCCAAGAAATGCTTATAAAAAAGCACGTGATAAGCAACTGATTCTTCCTGTGAATTTTGGCTAGAGATCTTGGTGAAATGATTGAGCTTTACGTGTGTATGCACAGAAAAGAAGAAGTATAGGATTTTTAATGCAAGGCAAGGGGTATCTATGAAAGTGAAGCAAGTTAACCAGGCGCAGTAGCACAATAGGCTCGTAAGGTTAAAAGAAAAGCCGTTGCGCACGAACCACTAACTTGTCATTGGGTGGCTGACACTGTCTGCATTCGATACACCCATGATTCTGCCTCCCGTCGAGATTGAGATCCCTGGAGGTCTGTCAGTGCAAGACTATCTCAATGAGCTGGTCTCTTTTGTACATAAATATGAGCACCTCATTGAGATGCATGTCGTGAACTTTATGACATTTGACTACTGGGGCAAACTTGATCCCGAGTGGCAAAAAGCGCTCTTGCCGAGAGACGGCCAGGATAACGACTCGTGGATGGCTATGCTTTTGCATCTGGCAGCCGAGTATGCGTGCCCAGAGGTAATAAATACGAATGCTGAGAAGACAAAAAGAGCGAGAAAATAAACTTGAAAAAAAAAAACAAAAGGATGCGCCTGAATCCATGCAAGAGTTTGTACGAACATTGAAATTTCTTAGTCTAAACCGTCAACCTTCCGCGTCGAGCCGTGACTGTACGGTATATGTACTTTTTTCTATACATAGACATTATCTATGCAAAGGTACTAACTTTATGCTTGGAAGATAAATGCAATGTTGGCAAAGTGCTTCGACATGGCATGACGGTGAAAAAGATTCACGAGGTCGAAAGAATGAGTTTTTTGGTCAAGGAAACCGCAGCCAGGTCCAATGTATCTTCAGTTATGGATCTAGGTGCAGGCCAAGGGTACCTGTCACGCACAGCTGCTTTCCTGCATGGACTCAACGTACTTGCTGTGGACTCGAACGAAATCCAGACATGCGGCGCAAAAAAGTTTGACAAGCATACATTGAAAGGCTTGGCAAACGCTTTGCAAGGCGAAAATGGCAAAGTCAACAGCAACAAGAATGGAAAAATACACCATGTAACTGACACTGTCACACCTGAAAATGTCTCGCAGATATTGAACATGTGGAGCCATCGACGAGACGAACAATGGCTCGTGTGCGGTCTCCATGCCTGTGGCGACCTGACGAGTCTGATGCTTAGGCTATTCATACAGAGCGACAAGATGGCGAGCCTAGTTAATGTTGGATGCTGCTACAACTTTTTATCAGAACAAAATGGCTTCCCGATGTCGTTCCACGTAAAATCAGAGCTGCAGTTCCGTCTAAGCCCGACAGCACGTATGCTTGCCTGCCAATCGCCAGCGAGGTGGGTTGACAGGAAAGAAGAGACTGTGGCATCATTAGAGCATCACTATTTCAGAGCATTGTTGCAGGTAAGTTAATAAGCACCGCAAATTTGCCTTGATATCTGTTCTAATGAATGAACCTCTAGTATATCATGGTCGAAAAAGGACTCGCAGATCGTTTAAATGCGCCGGTTCTTGGAAGATTCAATAAGAAAAAGGATTTCGATTCCTTTCCTGTATACGTAAAGAAAGCTTTGAAACGGCTCAAGATACCCGAAGATTCGATAAGTCCAGAAGAAGCTGAAGAATACTACCAGAAATTCAAAGATGCTCAAGTTGACAAGCAAATCACAGCTCTGTGGACTTTACGAGTGCTTTTTGCACCGATATTGGAAAGCATCGTTCTCGTGGATCGTTACCTCTACATCAAAGAATCCCTCGCTCATTTGCCACCGAGCTCCACAAAAGGAGTTTGGTTATATCCACTGTTTGATCCTGTAATCTCTCCTAGAAACATCGTCGTTGTAGCTTCAAAGTAGGCGAAATTGTACTTAAATGCAATTAAAATATAAGCTGCCATCAACGAACGTAAGAAGACTCTGCTGATTTAGTTGTTTGGCCGGTGATACCCGTTTTCGGGCGGAGAAATGTCAATGCTGGTATTTCGAGCTTGGGGGTGGAATTGCCGGGCTTTCTTTCGCTCTCTCTCTTTCGCTCTCTCTTTCACACACACTCTCTCTTTCCCCAGGAGTGCAATGCTGAATCACACTGAATCACCCATAAAACGGCTTTCTCCAGACCTTGTATTAAATGTGACGACGTCTTTGGATTTAAAGTCTCTCTTGACGTTCGCCTCCACGTGCAAGCACTTTAAAGATCTAGCTTTGAGTGACCTGGTATTCCGTCGACTCGTAGAACGCGACTATGGTATCACATACAAGCGCCCTGAAAGCGATCAGACCTGGAAAGAATTTTACAAAACTTTATACACCAAGGAAGCCAAACCATGCTGCGCTCATCTCAGCAAAGTACCCGATGAACCGAGCGAGACAAAACGCGTTCTGTACCACGCGGCACTCGAGCGATCTCTGCGATGCGACTATTGCCGATCCCAAGACGCTGTTTACTTGAACCTTGATGCGTCTTCAGACGCGCAAGGTGCGTTCTTTTGCATTGTTCAATGTAATTATTCGCGTTGCTAACCTCTAGTAGTATGCCGCTCATGTCTTTTCGAAAAGAACGAGGAACAGCGGTTTCCTGTACAAATGGAAATGGCATCAAGTACGGTCCTGTGCTTCGCATGCAAAGATGAGCAGCAAAATCCTCGCAAGGTAAGATATACATATCCCATTTTCGTCGAGGAACGCTATATTGATCGAGAAACAATTCGTTTAGCTTGGTTGGGAAAATGCGGATCCAAATGAGCAGTACAAGGTCAAGACAGTTGTTGGCAATTTGAAGGAAGAGAAGGAGGGTGCATTGGATCGTCGACGAAAAGCAGAGCATCAACTGTATGTGCAAGAACTAAGACGAGAGGATATGTCTCTGAAGCATTACCTTGTCGAAAAGAATTGGGGACGTGCATGGATGATGTTCCGAACACGTAAGCATGCTGCAACTTGTTTCTTCGAGCTCAATCCCCTTTTAATAATGATCTCTGCTTCAAGGTGAAGGATCTCCGTTACCCGGTCGGATCAGTAACAACAAATTAGCTCGCAGCAATGGCTCACTAGATCCCAGCATACGACTCCCTGTCGATAAGTACCGTCCATCACCGGAAACGCATGCAGATATTGTCAGTGAAAAATTGTGGACCTACCTTGAAAAAGCATATGGTGTCCAGGGAAGAGCTTTCAGCGAAGGTTCGTATACATGCATAATTGACAAGTAGGATTCAACTGTAACATGTTTTCGTTAGATGATTTGCAATATCCTGAATATGCTCGCTTGCGTGCATACATTGACGATTTCAAAACAAGCATTTTGGCTTATCCTTAAAATTCATCGTAATTTTCCCTTTGTACAGTTGGCGAGACTTTCAACAATACCACCTGTTCTTATCTGCCATGTTGATGGAGAAAGGGCAAAGACATTATACTTTTTTCATAAATCGATTTTACATGCTTCAACACATACAACAAGTTACAATTAGAATTTAGAACGGTGCATTTTATTTTATTTATTTTTTGCCAAAAGCAGCCTGGTATCATTTTTATAGGAGCATGGAATGGGTGACGGATTGCATTTACAAGCGAGATCTTGGTTATACACATTGCGAAAGTCAGTCTTCGTAGTCCTCTTTGGCGTAGAGCGATGGATTCCATCGACCGGGCTTGTAAGCTTGCTTCCGTATAACTTTGATCCCTACATTGTCGTCGGCTTCAAAGTGCATAACGACGGCCAGCCCACGTTTGCCACTTTGTTCCCTATAGTGTAACACTTGCTTAGCAAAGTTGTATCGTTGGACGGCATCGTGAACGAGGCTTTTGTGTTCTAAACAGCGTTTGAGGTATTTTAACGGCAAGCTTGCATATGTCCGTGCCAGTTCAGTGAGTCCCTGAGCAGTCTGACAACGTCCGACTGATGGACTAGAAGGTCCAAAAGAGACTGACGTTTCCTTGGTTGAAAACGCACCCAGCTGCTTTGGAAGGGCCTGCGTGAGGTACTGTACTATGTGCTGATCGACGACTTTGGTCCATGGCTGGTGTGGCATGGAATGCAATGTTGCCATCCAGTAAAATACTGAGTTCTGCGTCAAATTTTGTCCAAGGATGTGTAGCATTTGATGCTGCAAGTTCTCCAGTTCGAGTTCTTGTGCTGCAATAAGTAATTCGAGGTAGAGCTGAGGGTTTTCGTTGACAATGAAACAAAGGTCATTGTGCGGGAGCGGTTGGTAAAGGTGACCGATAACTGTGTTGACAGCATCGGCTGAAACACGCAAGTCAAGTTCAACGACGTGGTGCGATCGATTCATTAAACGACGGTACAGTTTAGGTGATTGTGAGATGATAATTGAATGCAAAGCGTACGATTTCTGAAGGGCAGGTACCGTCACAGTAACGTCCGAAAACATGCCTATATTTTCATCACTCAAAATGCTTTCGAAGAATGCCAAACGTGATATGACGATTACCTTGCAGAAAACCAACATGGTATAAGTATTCGCAAAAACTGAATGATTGATTATTCGGGGACTTTGTGTATATTGGAGTAGGTCGTGGAGGTGCAGGGTGAGGCGGTGCGGGAGCTGCTGTTGCAACTGGCATAACAGGAGGTGGAGGTGGCGGTGGGCCCATGGATTGGCTGAAAAATCCGGGATGCTGATGGAACATGGGCATAGGCATTGGTACATGCAGCTGTGGATGTGCAGGTGATGAATCGTCGCCAATCAACTGCTTGCCGTTATTACCGTTGATGCCATTGACGTAAGCTACAACAGGCGCAGATTTGTAGTGGTCACCTCGATGAGTCATTATAGGTGTTGGCATGTCCTGAACCATAACTTTTGGAAGAGCAGAGGGGAGTCTTAATATGTTACAATGGAAAAGGTAATGTGTGTCTGAAGAAACACAAGACCCAAGCGACGCGTCAGTCTCTTTAATGTCGATAGGCGCTCCACGAGTATGTACCTTGCGTGTATGTACAATCGGATGCGCGGATGTTGTTTAGCGATCTTGAGAATCCAAGAGCAGGCTTTAATTTGGAACCGCTCAAGTGGGCAAAAGGGATAACGTAGAAACAATAAAGTGAAGAAACTGTACAGTCGTCCCTGCGCGAGGGTTGAAAAGAGGTGTAAAGTGAGACGGGCAAGAAAGAAAATCCCAGCAACGTTCCTTCTTGTCAGTCACGCGCTTCACTCCTATTCTCTCCTCGCCCAACCACACATAACGCTGCAATGTCACCTCTTCGATTACGCAGGGAGTCCAGGGTTGACAATACAAAGCGAGAGTACGCCGACTTGGAGTTCCTGACAGAACATTTGGGATACCAGCCAGTGACATTGTTGGACGCTTTATACAATGCGCACCTTGTAACACTATACCAGACAATAGAAAGTCTTCAGGAATATGCTGAAGCTATACCCGGTCTCACTCCGCATGCCATCGATTCTGTAAGAAAGCTTTGAAGTCGCATACGCCGCAGCCGTACTGAATTGTCGCGGATGTAATAGGCCATGCAGAGACTTGAAAATAAAGTTGATAACGTCTTGGATGAATCGTTTGATATATTCCAGAATTATTTCTATGAACACATACTGAAACTGCCTCCAAAACTCGATATTCCTCTGGAGCATCACAAGGTACATCATGAAGCGCTTTTGCAACGAACTAATTCATTGCTCACGCGGATATGGAATTTATAGGACCTGGATTTGGATTGCAACGAAGAACAAGAGGCCTTGCTGGACAAGGAATTAGCAGAAACCATGAAGACTGTACAGCAGGCATGTATACGAGTTCTGGGTACGACGTCTGTCTGTGACTAATGGTTTACTCTAGCAAAAAGCATTCAACTGTGTACTAAAGCAAAAACTGGAAGCATTGGATGAGGAAAAGCTTATTATACAAAAGTACTCGAAAGCCCTTGAAATTTTATCGATACCCAAGAAACGCAACAGTAAGTTGGTAGAGAAATGCTTATCGAGGAGATACTTTGGACGCCTTTGACACCCTTTATAGTTTATCCAATCAACGACGTGGTAAAATTTGTCCATGACCAGAGCGAAGTATTACGAGAGAAGGTGCTTGGGATGATCCGGCAGATAAGTCAGGAAGGAGTACTGGATCAGATCGAACCCGATGATCGTCTAAAGATGCTGCAACAGCGTGCAGAGCAGATGCTGGAAGCATTTCGACGAGCAGAGGAAAGGAAAATGAATGAATGAAATTGCAAATATCGATTCCCTTTGTATACCGAAATGTATCACTAACTACTTTATCACTAAACGCAGACTCTATTAAAAAAATAACCTGTGTAACATTCCTCTTTGGGCGCTGAAATCCACGTTTGGAAAGCGTTTCTCCTCTGCCATTGGCCGGTGGGGCCCTCAAATTCGAAAAAATCGCTGTGGAAGCACTTTTTTCTGGCGGCTGTAGTGATCTGAGGAGCTGGTGGTGTGCCGATTTTTTGATGGAAGACTATAGTTAATTAATTTATACATCATCCACATGCGTTGGATGGAAGAGTGCATAACACGAAATGGGCTACAAAATTAATGTTCACTTTTGGAGTTTGGGCAGACAGAACAGACACCAATCCGAAGAACTCTGAAAATTTTTGGGTATTCAGCATCTGTATTCCCGAACCTTGCTGTGTTTTCGCGCGATGCCAGGAGCGTTCCAACATGTTCAGGAGATAAAGAGGTGGTGAGCGCTGATGTTATGAACTAAACCGAAAATTGCGGGCGTACGTGCGCCGCGATGCAGGAGCACCAACAGCAAATCAAGAATATATTCCATCGAGCGCCGGTCTGAACAAACTGGAGTTCGACGGCGCCTGTGCTTGCAGAAGCGAAGCGGATGCAAAATAGCCGGAGAATGGAGGTTTATGAGGGCCAAGCGAGTCGAGCAAACGTCCGTTTACTATTTTGCTTTGCACCTACTACTCGAATCTGCTGAAAACATCTACGTCCCTCAAGACGAAGCGAAGCGAGTGTAGCCGCAGGCTAGTCACGATTATACTAAAGAAACAGCATTTTGTACGACTTCCTGATTTATCAGAGGATTTCCTCTTTTATGCTAAAATCCAGAGATGTCAATAGACTTATTATTTTCCAGGAGTTTCTATACTGATGTCAGCTACTATAAACGCCAACCGAAGCGATATTTTCTTCTTTATAGTATCTGTCTTCAGCGCGAGTCAATTTCCAAAGAAAATGTCACAACGCTGTAGTCACTGCGGAGGAATCGATCATGTTCGACGATCCAGTAGACTATAACCATACAAAGGACCCTACCAACATGTATGCGTTTGTAATTCTGTGCTAAGACATTCTGGATAAATCAAAATTGAAGCCTTAAGAATAACAATAATATTAATACTCATCCCACGAGATTATAGCTTCGAGTTCTCTGACGATATCATGGCTATTTGTTTTCTGACATTTGTAGCCAATCCTCGATAAGTCTGTTTCGACTTCTGAGGATCCTGAGCTCCTTCAACAGCCGAGAGCAAACCTCAGTCTATGCTCTAAGTTTGTCAATAGTATCTCTCAGCGCCGAGAATAAGCTCCATCATTTCAATCTACATGATAGGTTTTCTTTTTTTAAAAAAAAGACTCCAGAGATATAGGAAGAGGTGTTGAAATTATCTTTGTATGTCCCATAATTATTAAAAGGGAAGTATCTATGTCGTTATTGACGCAATTCAAAAACTCAATAGACTTGAGACACGATGTACTATCCAGACATCGGCTGAAATGATGCCCTTTTCATTGAAAACTTTTCCTTTTTGGAATCGGTCTTTGCCACACGTTATTCAGCGATACTGCATGACGGCCGTTAATGGCTCAGGCAAAACACATGTGAGCAGTAAGTTAGGCTATTTATGAGCAACCATTGGTCATTTTAAGCTTCTAAAATGCATATACATCGCGCATAAAGTAGAAATCGAGGACAAATGGACCTGGGTTTGCTAAATATGTCTCAATGAGTGCTATATTATATTATGGATTGGCAGCTTTACATCGCCGGAATATGATCAAGCGCAACGCACTTTCAGCATGTTCAGCGAGCAGGTTAAAATTGACGGACTTCGTGAAAAGCAAAGAGAAAAAGGTCGGGGCTGTCAAACCGGCCACGCCATCCTTTCTTTCCTCTTTGCAAAACAAAAACGGGCCGTAAAGGCAAAGAAAAAGCTACAAGTAAATTCATATTGCTTTACGCTACAATTTGATTCTCTGACTAATAATACGCTGTAGAGCGTATCCCGGATACGGGAAGCGATGATGATGATTTCCAAAAAACCGATCATCATATTAAAAAGAAGAGTTCAAGATGAAGCTGGTAAAACACAATACAACTATTATTATGGGATCATTCCATGTACTCACAGCTCGTAGCTGCTGCTGTATCCGCAGATAAATACAAGAGTACAAAACGAGGCAAGACAAAACCGAATAATATGACGAACAAAACTGCGCGTATGTAGCGCAAAATTACCATCGTCTTTCATTTTACCGATTCTTACGCGTTATGCACGGTAGACGATGATGCAAAGGAGTGCGCAACCCAGAGCAGCTCCGCTTCCGCAAAAACTGCTAAGAAAGTGAACAAACGCATACTCAGCGTGAAGTCGTCTGTCAGAGGAATAGGGTGGAAAAACCAGTATCAAGGCACCTTAGAGAAGCTCGTCGTTAAAGCCCACAACATCACTACGGACGCTTACAGCTTTGCGAAATTTATATTCATCAGCGAGATAAACAAGAACATGCCTCACGGTTACCTTTGGAGGACTTGCTCAATGTCGACTTCTTCTCAGAGCTTTAGCTGTCATTAACTCGCCGTTTCGAGAAGCGTGCACATAACGAAAATACGAAGCGGTATCGAGATCTCATCGAGAAATATCTCAAGGACTACATGACCCCCTCCGGCTTCAAACCCGAAACCTTTGACAATGCCCAACAGATTTCTCGATGCGAAGGCATGAGAATTAAGACAGCCTACTTGAACAGCGTCAAGAACTGCTTTGGAAATCGCTTGCGATATGTTATCAATTCGTTGCTGAAAGTCAAGGAGAACAAGCGCGGAATCACCGATGATTTAAGAAAGCAGAACAAAAACGAAAAAGAAATTAGATCAGCGATTTATGAGCAAGTCATCAAGCCCGCCCGTGAACTGAAACTTGCAATAGCTTCAGGAAAGCCTATGGATTTTCCAGACGACAGGTATAACAACGAAGTCCTGAGCTTTTACACTGGCTTGATCAACTCGTATCCATCCGGATATACGTTCGAGGAGGATACCATATACTATGATTCAAAATCAAGACCAGAGAACCATATCTATGTATACGTCCTAATGGCCAAGTTCTGCGAAGCAAATGATATCAAGACATTTCAGTCATTGATGCTGCGAACATCCTGGATTCCTTGCCACATGCAGATCGATACGAAGATTCTAGAACCCAAATACTTCATAAACCGCACAATGTCCAGCTTGATTTTGATATTTGGAAGCAAGTTGTCAACTTCGAGTCAAACGCATTCAAGAGCCAAGGTGTCGACAAATCCATTGCATTTAAGGGCACTATAAATACGGACGGCTTTGGCGTTTCCATTTGTAAGCAAAATTTTGCCTCAGGATTCGGCCGTAAACCAAAGAAGAAGGTCAAGGATAAAAAGGGTGAGTTCAAATATATACAAGATTTGGATGCGAATACTTTGAAGAATATACATCCAAACACCGTTTTTATCGATCCGGGACGAAGAGATTTACTTTACTGCATGCATCAAAACAGCACCACAGAAAAGCCAAACACATACCGATATACAAGGAATCAAAAGGCGCAAGACTCGAAAACCACACAGTATCGCAAACTTACAGAGCGCATCAAACCAAACGATGTCAAAATTTGCGAAAGCGCTCCATCTAAGCACTGTTCCAAAACTGTCGATCTCGAAAAATTCAAGGCCTATCTCAAGGCTAGGTTTGACGTGGCACCAACATCATCAACACACTATCAGATGCTGATATTCCGCAAGCTACATTTTCGTCGTTATCTGTATCGACAGCGTGCCGATGATCGTTTGGCGAAGTATCTACGGAGCAAGTTTGGACAAGATCCGGTCCTCGTAATTGGAGACTGGTCAGCGCGATCATCAACGATGGCAAAATTCCATGAACCATCACGCGGGATTGGCCTCCTCCGGAAAGGATTCGAGGCATATCTGCTCGATGAATTTAAAACCTCAAGCATATGCCCTAACTGTAACAATGCGCTGGAGAAATTCAAGGAAGTTCGGAATCCCAGACCTTACAGACGCGAAAAGATGCCAACAGTTACGTGCCACGGGTTGCTTAGGTAAATTTTATTTTGCAAATATTCGATGTAGCTATTTATACTGAATACATATTTAGATGTACCAATGCAAATTGTCTCCAAGGAAAGCATCGCCTATGGAACAGTGATTTAGCAGCGGTCCTGAACTTCCGCATTATTATGGATGAATTGTGTATAGCCCAAAAAATACCGAAAAGCTTCACAAGATCTGATACATAGCATCCTCCATAGCTCACCTCTCCTGTGTAGTTATCGCTGTACTATTCAAAGTACCTTGTAAAGATATAATAACAAGAGCTCTTAAATCTTGCCTCTACATAAATCCCGCTTCCATGAAGACTTATCATACATGATTCTATCGACGGAGACCAGCAGAGCATAGATCAAGCAATCCGTTGGAAGCCATAGCAGCTTCTGATGTGTACGATTGATATGATATACAAGCTTCGAGGGAAGACGGGTACACTACTGGGTTTCAGACTTACAGGGTCTGGGACATTGCAAAGCATTCAAGTATCTCACGGTGGAAATATTCTTTAAAAAGTCGTATGTTAGATTACATACTATGATTTGTGAGCCAAATATCTATATGCACATGAAACTAAAGTGGTATCATATAATCAAGCAGTTTGCTATGTCTTGATGTGTGGTTTTGAGCGCAAGCTCAATATTACATTCTTCATATACAGAGAAAAAGGTATTGGAAAACATACTTTGCGTTTACAATAACAATTGGCACGTTTCATGGCGAAAACGATACACTTAATTGTTGTTATTATTATCGAAAATCATGGGGAAAAAGGCTTACAAATTCCCTTCACAACATTCTGAGGAACTCGAATTCCTCTTCTAGCAGCTCTTGCAGTTGTTGCGCTGATGGTCCTCTATGGTATGCAACATTCGAATAATGCCAACACTGTATATTTCCCAAACATAGAATGCAAATGTAACTACTGATTAAATTGATCGAGTATATAAAGACGTACAACGGGATGAGAGTGAATAATAATAATAATAATCATAATCATAATAATAATAATAATAATGCAATGCAAATGAGTATGAAAGGGGTGAAGGTAAATGTAAACATTACAATGAGCGAAGGGGAGAAAGGTTGATAAGGATAAACAAACAAACAAAAAAGGAGGTGGAATGTACATTAAGCGGCAGCCTGAACCAAAGCGGCGGCGCCTTCAGCAGCCGATTCACGGATAGCATTGATGACTGTAACTTCTTCATCGTTCTGCCACTCGATAGCGCGGTCCATCATGGTGGTATTAGCGTAGTAAGCAGATCCGGAAGCACGGACACGGTTGACGATAGGAGTAGCGCCATTGGGCCTCACAACAGTGCGTCGCGTTGTTCCACTTCCAGACATACCACGTGGCATGGCCCCTTGCTTCCTCTCGACCATCTTGTGCCAGTCTGGCCTCACCTCGTCTGTTCATAAAAGGGAAAAATGTTTGAGTACACAAAATCAGATCTTCCCGATTGGTTCCTCTTGTTTGCACGTACCCACAAGCACAACGTCTGGATCATTAAATCCCAGACTTCTCCGCGGGTTGTCAAGCCTTCGATCGACCAACGACTTCCGTCGCCTGGACAATACCTGTGTCCTAAAATTTAGTGCGAGAGCTAATGGTGCTACTAATTTTAGATCAGCGACATTTACCTGATACTCATGACTAAGTGGTGACGGGATGTATATGATGCCGTACTGCGGTCGGCAGCAAAAGGGACAGCTCGCTGACAAGAGGGGATGTTTCGGCGACCGCTTCAACTTCAAAAAACAATTGGTGCAAATCGGTTGATTGCAACATCGGGAGTAGTTTATGGCGTTCGGATAGCACTGAGATAACAAACAATGACATCCACCACTCACGTCATTAAACACGTTATTAGTCTTAGACAATGCACAAACTCACCAGAAAGCAAATAGGGCATTCGACGACGGTGGCCGTTTGGGACGGCACTGCTTCGCTGAGACCTGCATACGGTCTAGTGTTGGCGTTGCGATCGAGACAAAGAGGAAATTAAGGTATTATACGATCAAACAAACGTGCCTTTGTACAGAGGCGCCAGACGGCCCTCGCGAATGAATCTGCGCACGGCCTTGTGATCGTAGTCCAAATCTTGTGAGTCGAGCTTGATTTCCTCCTTGGAGATCTTGATGCCCATGCGAAAGTGGTTGAGGCAAGTAATAAGAATGGGAAAAAGAAATTAAAGTTTTCGGGTCATGGCGACATTGAACAAAAAAACTGGGTCCCGCCCGACCGATCGTCGGGGGTGGGCCACTCTTGAGTTTTTTCTTGTGTTGCTGGCTTTGACCTTTCCGGTCACACGACCTCCCTGCCCGCCGGCCTGTCCGCATGGATACCAATAATACCAACACTTCACTCCTTTTTTCCCGAATCGCAGACAGTGTCAGAGACAAAGTTGAGACCAAAAAGCTAGAAATCAACGCCACCGTCCAAGAAAAGCTGCCAGAATGGAAATCGCGAGGCCAGCTTTACGGCAATCTCGCGCGTGAGACCGGGATGGAATGGAGTCGCAAAGGCAAAGAGGCCGTCGATCGTTGGAGGAAAGAGTTCAACTCTTCTGAAAATAAAGAATATGCGCCGCTGAGACCCACTCGGTCACCACCGCCATCACCAGCAACGGACAGTCTAGGAATATTTGGCATGCCACTGGAACAAGCAGTTGAGTTGACACGCAGCAGCAACCAGGATACCATGGTCCCGGCGGTTGTTGATAGATGTATCAAGTATCTAGAGCAGCATGGTGCGCAGTAACATTACACGATTCTTAGAATCGGGGCATAATATCTAACATGTTTAAAAACTGGCTAGGTCTGAAAGAAGTAGGCATCTATCGGATATCAGGTAGCCAGACTGCACTCAACAAACTACGGGCCGTTTTCGATTCTGGCAAGTCAACACGTACCTTGGCAACACGGATATAACTTTTTACTTATTCAGAGTGAGCAGGTTCCGACATCGACCTTGAGACCGTCCAACCAGATGCGCATGTGGTCAGTGCGCTCTTAAAAATGTATATACGTGAATGTAAGGCAGCAGTAAGAGCATTTCTATAGACGGACGCGGACTAAGATGTTTGTTTTTCGTTTTAAAAAGTACCAGAACCCATCATACCCAGAGATATTGGCGAGCAATACAGCAATGAGATTACCAATGCACTCCAGGAGGACACAGACCTCGACATCCCACGCATGACTCCAGCATTGATACAATCCATCCGCAATATCACCAACCAGCTCCCAGTCTACAACCAATGCCTTCTCCAGACGCTTTTTCGACACTTGAAACACGTTGCGGATAACCAAAACGAGAACCGCATGTCCACATCGAACCTTGCTGTCGTGTTCATCCCCACGCTCGGCATAGGTCGTGCATTGTTCCATTGCATGATTGAGCACTATCAGCAGATATACAAACCGCCGCCGCCTATACCTGCAAAACCACTGCACGTAATAAATCGACGTTTCCCAACACACCAGCCAAAGACACGCTCCGACACTGATCTCATGTCAATGACAAAAGCACCTCCTTCTTCCACTGCTACCACCTCCAACTTCAATATCAACAATAACGTTTCTACCACTGGCATTAGTACTTGTACTACTACCACCACTACTACTACTACCACTACCGCTACCACTCGTATACCACCCGCGAAACCGATGCGAAAATCCAAAGAGTACCACCACCACCGTGAACGCTCCAAATCCGTTTCAACAACACAAGCGACCCCGCAACCCTCGTGGCGACGCCGCGCAGGTAGCAGAGTTGAAGCACTAGGACGGCAGTTTGAATCACAATGGAATAATAGAAACCAATGATGATGTGGAAAGAAAAACGTATATACTACATGCGAAATTTCATTTGAAACAAGAGGAGGGCAAAGAAAGAAAGAAAGATATATAAAACGCAAGAATGACACAAGAAAGAGAAATCTATGATGATAATAATGCTACAATAGATTGTTGAACTTTGGGAGGAAAGTTGCGGCTTGATCGCATTTCTTCGACAACGTGGAACGCCTTGTCCCGTTCGTTATTTGCAAGGTACGCCTTGACCATGGCCTCGTACGTGCTGGGCTCACGAACAACGCTTACGTTGCTGTTCTTGGCATTCGATGTGCGATTCCATGCCTCTTCGGCCTTGTCCAGAGCACCGAGCTCTCCGTAGCCTTTGATGAACAAGTTTTCAATGTACGCCGAAGATGGAGATCCTTCCGCAAGCATGTTCTTGTAAAGCGTTTCCGCAGATTCCATCTTGTTGTTGCCAATGTATGCATCCAGCAGTGCTTGGTAGACAATACCGTCGGGCTGTACCTTAGCTTTGCGCATTTCATTAAAGATAGCTTCTGCAGACTGCACATCGCGGTGGAGCTGTCCATAGGATTGAATAAGCGTTGCGTAATGTGTTGCCCCAGGTTGAATTCCTTTGCTGTTCATCTCGCTCAATAGATTGTGGGCTGCAAGCATGTCGTAGGGTGGTATATTTGCGTATGCTTCCATGAGAAGCTTGTATGTATGGCTGGTGGGTTGGAGATTGCATTCAGTCAAAAGTTGGTAATAGTAAAGAGCACGGTCGCGGTTCTGCTTTTGTTGGACGTAGAATTGAATCATGCTGTTGAAAACACCAATTCGAGGAGCGAACTTGGGGTTGTTGTACAGTTCTTGAAAATAGTGCTCGGCACCAGTCTCAGAGCTGATCTTGATGTGTGCTGTGATAACGGCTGCGTAGGTAATGCCATTCGGGTGGACACCAAGTCTCTGCATCTCATCGAAAAGCTTCATCACCAAATCGATCTTTCGGCACTTTGCAAGCTTGGAAAGGATGACATTGTAAAAGTAGACTGTCGGGCGAACGTGGAAAGATTTGGCTTCTTCGTAAATCTGAAGAGCATCCGCTGACTCGTCTACTGCAGACTGCGCACTGCAAGTCAAGAGAGCACCGTAGGCATCACCGTCAGGCACCATTTCAAGCTCTCGCATTTGTCGATACATTTGCTTAGCAGCTTCCAGGCCGTTGTAGCGAGCGTGAACAATCAGCATGCAGTTGTAAAGCAAGTACTTTGCACGATAGCGCCATGATTTGGATAATCTGTCCATAGCGCTCATGCTGAGGTCGAAGATACGCTGAGCTTCCTCGGGTTTCTGTCGACGTATGGCTTGGAGAATAACATCTCGGACTGCATCGGGAGAGGGTGCCAGACCTTTGTCGATAATATCCTTTTGCAAAATCTGGATGCATCCATCAAAGTCGCCGACGACAGCCTTGTCAAAAGCCTTCATGGATTGGATGCTTGCTTCAACGTCGTAATGCTTGCTTTCCTCCTTGACATCTTGAAGGTAAGGCGAAAATTTTTGTTCCCATTTCTCGTGGGTTTCATTGTCACCATACTTCTTCAATCGACTAGAGAAGCGAACGTAGAAGCTGACATTGGGCTTGATACCGGCAGCAACCATGTCGTCCAAAAGCTCAAACGCTGTGCTCCTGACTACATCGCGGTCATCCTTGTATCTGAAGAGTGAATCGCACAGGATTTCATAGTCGTCTTTGTTGAGCTTTTGCCTGAACTCTTCCCAGCTAGCAGGATCTTTTCGAGTAGATTGATACAAATTGATCACACGCTTCGCTGCAGGTTCATCAGGCTTTACACCATAGTTCTTGATAGAGCGCATCATTTCCAAAGCTTCCGGCAGACGCTCGCAGTACTTGACAAGTTCCATGGCAAGAACAGAGACTGAAGAGCGCTCGTGCACAAATGCATTGTCCGCCATGACAGTAGCAAAGTATTGCAGAGTCTCGGCAGCCTTATCCATCTGCCTCATATCGGCATAGGTCATCAAAACATCTCTTGTCAAGTTGATGTCAGCGGCGTAGCCTCTTGAGATCATTGTCTTGATGACATCCAAGCCCTCTTCTGGAAGCTGCTTTCGTCGGCAGAGAGCGATGTAGTCAGAAAAGTGGCTGTACTGAGACGAGATGTCTTGCTTGAGCATTTCTTGATACATTTCTTTTGCCTTGTCCACATTGTCAGTATGGCTGTAGTGGCTCAGAAGAATACCGTACGTAGATGCATCAGGTTTTGGCATATTTGCATCCTCCTTGAGTTGTCGCAGCAAGTTCTCAGCGAGCTCTAGCTTGCCTTGCTCCACTGCACCGCGCAGAATGCTGTTGTAGGGACGTATATCGACAGTGATACCATCTTTCACCATAAGATTGTTGACAACATCCAGAGCCCCTGACAGCTCGCCAGCTGCGACGTATGCATTGACCAAAGACTGGTAAATGATCGCTGGATTGTGCTTTGGCCATCGACTAGCCAAACTCTTGTATTCTCCAAAGCATTCTTGTACAGCAGCAATGTCGCCAGCTCGTCCAAAGAGCTGAATCAAACGAGAGAATGTGGCGCTGTTGGGACGCACATTCCTTGAGTTTTCGAGATGTTCCAAAATATAAAGAGCATCTTGAGTCTTGCCTTTGTTGGACAAGGATAGCAATAAATCGTTGTAGAGATGTACATCAAAATCTCCAGTAGCACGTTCCTTGACAGCACGTTGGAAAAGCGCAATAGCCCGGTCCAGATTCTGTTCATTCTCCAACTCCTCCAATTCGTAGACAGGGTCCCCTGATTTTCGTACACGGCGCTTCATTTGATTCATTTTTCTATTAACTTCATTTTCTCTGGCGCACAGCATCCGGATGAGAATGGCGTAGCTGTGTGAGGTTGGAAGGACACCGTTCTCCACCATGTCGTCATATACTGTAAGCATGGGAGACACTGGTCGGTTGACTTTCTGCAGGGAGCCATATGCTTCCAAAACTGCATTGTACGTTGCCGGTAACATCGTTTCTCCAGCTTTGCGACCAGCGACAAACTCTGCTACAACGGCTTCCTGATCGTCTGCTCGTGACAGCTCCATGATGCGACTGTTTATTTCACCGCTTGCTTCAGGCTGCTGCTTTTCGACCGCCAGGCTGTGGTTGTATCTATTTTGAGGTAATCTCTGTTGTTTCTGTGAAAGTCGAGGCCAGTTTGTAGTGCGAGGTAAAAATGGCGATTGAGAGGTAGTACCTCGATTGTCGTCGTCTTGAGCATTCTGCTTGTTGAATTGCGCGGAAGCTCGGCTGGTTGTATAGGAGAGCTTGCCAGCCGACACATTGTTGCGCGACGACAGAGGAGTAAGGAACGCACTCTTTGGTGCACGACGGGCTACTACATGCAACCCTTTGTACATTACGTGTAAAAAAGTTAAGTAGTTAAGAAAGGAACAGGAAAGAAGTTGACTAGGAAGAGGGAAAGAAATTTTTGCCGGTTGGGCGGTTGTCCAACTCCAAATCCACTTTCGGCTCTCGGAAAGCACCTGACATTGGTGTGAGTCAAAAATTCGGGCTGTCTTTCAATTGCTCTCACCCGGAAACAATGGCAGACTGCTTGATAATTTTCATCAGATACAATCAAGTGACCTACTGTCAGGACATGTTATCAAATGGTACGACGTTAAATTATCTTGCATTCATTCCTATTATTTTTTCCTTGCAATCACTGGATTCCATACACCATACGAGATTGCCGATTGTTCAACGTCAGTTCCGGCAGAACCTATTACCGCACTGCGCTCAGGCACACTGACATTCGTGAACGTGTTCGCTTCACTGCCAGTAGGATCAAAGCTAGAATGTACTGTGTATCGATACCGCTATTAATAGAGAAAGATGCAATACTGACAAAACTAGCTTTAAAGAGAGATAGATATTTGGAAATGTCCCCACTAGAGCCTTAGTGGAAAATAGCTTATACTTTCAACAGTGTTCGGAAAGATCCGCTCTGCATAGTAGATTGGAGAAGACTCTCGTCCGCATATTACTCATCAAGCAGTCAAAATACTTGGCGAATCGGACACACTGTGCACAATTCAGAAATCCTGTCTGCTGCTGAGACAATAATTGTAAAGCGTATCGACTTCCACCGTGCACGGATCGCCATAGTTTCAATCCCAACTTGTATGTACTAGCATAATAACGTTCATATGTACAATATGTGATCAAATATAACGCGTAAGGGGGGAATGGGTTCATCATGCACGTCCTTTGCTGTAGTCGCTGATACTGTTAATATCCATCTTGCTTGTACATTGTCGATCACAAAAACATGTCCTAAAAATGTAGATACGTCGATAGGATGGTACGACTTAAAAGCAACCTTGAAAACGCAGAGAATGAATTACACTGATGTTGAAAGTATCCATCAAATATATGCTATCCATGATTATCACGTACGGGGTACTAAATTATGTGAGGTTGCCGCCATTATTTGCAAGAGAATCAATGAGCTGCATATATGACCTAGCAGCTTCCCTCGTGGACGAAGATTGCTGCACGTACACTCACCGTTGTCATCTAACCGGGCGATTTGGTTCGGTTTGGATATAATAGACCTGCATGAGCAGGTTGGCTAGTGCGTAAAAGAAGTGATTGTTTCCGCGGGCTGCATCGTTCTACCACAGCAGCAGCCCTGCAGCCTGCAGCAGTTCCTGCTAAAGATGGTTCTGCGCATACATTTATATGATGCGCATCATCGCCCTTCCCCTTTACTCCCTCTGTCTCTAGCGTCACCCTTGCAACGATCATCACCCCCTCTCTTATCTCTTTTTTTTTTATTCCATCTTATTCCCTTCGTTTACACAAGTACCTTTTTCCGATACAACAATGTCACAGCTCAGAAAGAACAGGATGGTACAATCTCTGAGTTCAGTGACAGTGGACGATATCCTATCCAGTCGCCAAAGACAGATCAAAAAGGACGAGGTATATACATTTTTAATGTAGACGATAATGTATTCCGAGTTGTCTAACCACAATGCAAGGCGATTCGTAAGAAAATCGAGCAGGAGCTCTCGAAAAAGAAGTCGTCAACGCGAGTGAGACAGACACGCAGAGTTGCAGGCACAGTGTCAGCTCTGCGTCCTTTGCAGGCTCTAACGATGAAGGAGAACACGTTGGTCATTGAGGCCGCTCAGCTCATGGCTGCGAAGCGAAGCGATTGCGTGCTGGTTGTCGACGATCAGGAACAACTCTGTGGGATTTTTACAGTAAGTGCAATGTACAGTAATGCCAGGAATACGAGTATTTTTATTTATGTATATTAATCGTTGCAGGCAAAAGACTTGGCTTACCGCGTTGTAGCCTGCAGTTTGGATGCTAGGTGAGCAAAAAAGGAGCGAGCAGCAACAGCAGTTCATTGTATCTGAACTGAACGACGGGTTAGAACAACGCATGTATCCAAGATTATGACTCGAAGGCCTGTGTGTGTCACCGCAGATACATCGGCGCAGGATGCTCTTAACTTGATGGTCTCGCGCGGGCTTCGCCACCTGGTAAGCTCTTCTCTTAGGCAGCAGGATCATTGATAAGGTCTAATTCTGAACAAAAAAGCCAGTATGCAATGAAGAAGGAGACATTTTTGGATTACTGGACATTACAAAATGTTTGTATGAAGCACTCAAGAAGATGGAGCGAGCGTTTGGGTCGTCTCGGCGGCTGTACGATGCGTTGGAAGGAGTGGAGCGAGAATGGGCCAACAGTCCTGTCCAGTTCGCTCGATACATGGAGTCGCTTCGGGCTAAAATGTTGTGCCCAGACTTGACAACCGTCTTGGATGGCGAGGAGGCAGTGCAGGTGGCTATCAAGACGCCTGTGCGAGACATAGCGAAACTGATGAAGCAATACAATACAACTGCCGTGCTGGTCATGGATCACTCCGCCCTAGCTGGCATATTTACGGTAAGGCCGAGATAATCGTCCACGTTTTGTTTTGTTGTTGGTGGCACGGTCAGCCAGAATAAGTGCACTAAAACTTTGCCACCTTTCCAGTCCAAAGATATCGTCCTCAGAGTGATTGCAGCTGGACTCGCACCAGAGACTTGTTCGGTTATTCGAGTAATGACTCCTCACCCAGATACTGCTTCACCGTCTACCAGTATCCTTGAAGCACTGAAAAAGATGCACGGTAAGATACAGCAGCAAGCTGCAGATCTAGTAGCTTTGTGCCACAAGGGGAGATCTAATTCCAGCCGATTTGTTTACATCCACAGACGGACACTATTTGAACCTACCCGTGCTGGACGACCAGAGACGCATTGTTGGGTGTGTGGACGTTCTCCGATTAACTTATGCTACTTTAGAGCAGGTAAGATGCGTGACTCGGTGCATATTGCAACAGCATACTTAATATTAATTTACCACAACAGATAAACAGTATAGAGGGAAACAGAGCAGGTTCGAACCATAAATTCTGGGAAAGCATTATTGGCAGCAGCAGCGGGAGCAGCAGCAGCAGTACCACCATCACCCGTGGCGGCGTAGGCGCTGCAGAACCCCCGGAATCCGACTCACTAATATCGGAAACCTCATCGCCGTGCACACCACGTCCTGGCGACACAAAACGATCCTCATACTTGTCGCCCGGAGATAACATGTCCACGGTCACAGCAGCTGCAAACGGCACCCGCCACGATGCCACTGAAGATGACAGTGCAGGCAGTGTGTGGTTCAAATTTTCACATCAGCAAAAGACCTATCGATTTCGATGGTGCGAGTCTTCTTGTCCCAGCCTTGCAGCGCTCCGAGCCCTCGTTTTCCAAAAACTGTATCCGGGCCGACGACAAGCGCAGCATGAGTCAGTATCTGATTGCTTGACGATAGCGTACTGCGACGATGAACAAGACGAGATTGTCATGACAAGCGATGCGGACTTGATGGATGCAATTCAGGGCGCACAGAAACTTGGACAGGATCGTGTCCGGTTGATCGTCCACATCCGGCGGAATGGGCTATCCGACGACGATGACAGCGCCAGCAGCAGTAGCCATCACCAGCGAAATACCATCTTTTTCGGAGGACTGCCAATTCCGCAAGAGATGCTGCTGCCTGCTGCAATCACATTCCTCGGTGTTGTCATCCTTGGAGTTTTCGCCTTTGGCCGTCGCTGACGATCAAAAGGGGTCAAGTGATTTTGCCCAATTACGGTGATGTCCAAGCACCACATGAAATCTTATTTATCACCTATATCCTATCTCTAGCCCGGAAAGGGCTTATACACAAAAATGTATAGAACCCTTAATACTACTACACTCAAATGATAATCTACAACAGTAAATAGTAATCCTTTAATAAACGGACTGTTCAGTCTCAGATCCTAGATATCTTCGGGTACTCGCTGCTGCTGCATACTCTACATGTTTGGTAACATGAAAAAAAAATTGTGGGCAGCGGCCTGCTGCTGCAGGAAGCTTATTCTTTTTTGCTGTGAAGCTAGTGTAAATATTTTTCTCAGATGTTTGTCCATCTTGTTAGCTTGATTATACACTCTTGAAATTGTTTTGACTTGACAGACATCAAGGTCCAGACGGCTGCTGTATCACCAAAAGTCAAAAAAATATGTCAACTAAAGCTTTCTTGTTCTTTTTTCTTTTTCTTCTCTTTTTTACACATAACTTTTCTCTCTTTCTCATTTGTCAACACTGCACTGTCAACTTGTCCCTTTCCTTCCTTTAACAACAACCGAGAAATTTACAAACAGCACGAAGCCCCATACATTCTCTTGACAATAACTTACACATACTTATCACATTTACATACGCTCTACCGAATATATAAAATGACCGCCTATTCATCACTGCAACTCCCGCCCCTGACATCGTTCCTTGACAGCAAACCGACCATGCGGCTTCCATCTATCCACGAGCTGACGGATACGATACCTATTACTCGCAAAAACTCGATTGCGTCGCTGCTGAATCCGGATAGTATGGAGAAGCATGTCGGTGGGCGGAAAAAAGGCTTACGGCATTTTAGCAAACTGGTTTCTGATAAGGTGGAGGAGCTCGGCGTGACGACGTACAATGAAGTAGCAGACGAGCTCGCAGCCGCGCTTGTGCACAGCGACCAAAAGAACATCCGCCGGCGCGTCTACGATGCGCTCAACGTGCTCATGGCGATGGGTATCATCACCAAGGACCGGAAACAGATTCGCTGGCTCGGTATTCCTACTTCAGACCACCAGAACGCGGCGGAACTCGAGCATCAGGTGCGAGAGCAAGAACGAGAATATGCACAGCTCACGGAATCGGTGCAGCACATGAGAGCTGAAATACAAAGTAAAATTGATAAATATCTACGAATTCAGCAACTTGTATGGTACAACGCATCCTGTCGTTCTGATCATGACGACAGCAGCAGCACTAACAAGGTAGACCTGCCGTTCTTTGTCGTGGGCTGCTGCCAGGAGTGCTGCGAAATCGAAACGCCTTCTGACCGCACAGCCATTATTTCAGCGCAGGGATCAGCCACGATACACTTGGACACCGATGTCATAGGCGCGCTGCAACCGGATCTTTCGCCACAGCAGGCGGCTGCCTGGTTACCGAATCCCGAATGGTACCAGCTGTACCTGGATCAGCAGCAATGCCGTTCGGATATCACGGTAGCTTGATCCACCTACCTATGCTTTCTTCTTCTCCTATTTATTCACGCACTCTTCCTCACATTTGAGGAATCCAAAAAAGGGAAATGGTCCTCTTCCTTTATAGTTTTTTTTTTAAGAATGTTGTAAATATGGCCACAACAATGCAACCTTCCCACCATTCACGCACACACCATACTCCACGCAAACCCGTACACATCATCATCCTGTCATCATCTTGTTGCTTTTTTTTACTTTCCTTTCCTTGAAGTTTTTGCACACGTCAAGCAAACATCTCCTACTAATCGAAATAAAGTCCCTGTCCTTCCTTCCTTTCCTTCTTTTCAGTTTGAGTAGAACATGGCAAGAATGTATTTAACAAAAAAATCAGAGAGAGAGAGAGACGAGGAGAAAGAAAAAAGTACATAATGTAAAAAAAAGTATAAAAGAGAGAAAATGATGAGGTTTTACGCTGAATCATCCCATTCTCGATGTGCTCGTTTCCTGCTAGCTGCTGCGTACATGGCTGCCGCATAGTCAGCTTGATTAGTTGAAGCTTGTGGTATCGTGTGTTGACCAAACGACATTGGCACAGTTCCCGGTGCGCCGGCACCGGGACCATACAGCAACGCATTCATGGCTGCAGGATCCATATTGACATTACCAAACAAGGCTGCCGGATCAAATGTATCGCCGCCCGAAGACGTCGTCGGATCGTTCATTGGGAATCCTTGCGAAGCACCAGCATCGCCTTGTAGACCAAACATTGTCGGGTTGCCAAACAGGTTTTGAGCAAAAGATCCATTGTTGGTATTTGGTCTTGAAGATTGCTGCTGCTGTTGCTGTTGCTGTGCTTGATGTTGCTGCTGATGTGGATGTGGATGTTGTTGCGGCTGCTGCTGCTGTTGTTGCTGCGGCGGCGTATGTTGCTGTGCATACAGACTGCCCTGTCCCAAATCTGCAAACGGGAAAGTTGTATTTGTTGGTGCGCTGGATGCAAATGAGGCGGCATCGAGTGATCCCAGCGAGCCAAACACTTCTTGCTGGCTTCCCACTCCTTGGTCCATGCCAAAGTTCATATCACGGAAGAGCAACTGATCCATGACTCCTGTTCCGGCTGCGCCTCCAAATGCCATCAAAGAGGGATCGTTAAACAACATGCCTGCATTCGGCATCATGTTTCCAGAAGTTGCGCCAGGCAAATCTGAATACCCCAAACTAGCTGCCAATTGCTGTGATGGAATTTGAGGTTGTTGGTTCGTTTGCTCGGATATGGGTGGTTGAGGAGATGTAGCCATCGGTATTGGACTCGTTAGACGCTGCTGCTGCTGTTGTTGTTGTGATGGTGCACGTGGATGCGGTGATAATCTATCCTGTGCCATCACAGATGCGGATGTTGCAGGAGTTTGTGACTTGGGTGATGATTGAGATGGAGTGCTCATACGTCCTAGTTTCTGTGATGGAGATGGTCCACCAGCATTGCTTTGCTGAGGTTGCTGCTGTTGAGCCTGTTGTTGCTGCTGATTCTGTTGATCAAACACTCCAGGATGGAATACAGAGAATATCGATTGCTGATTCACCAAATCCTCGTTGACAGAAGGTAATTTGCTGAGATCCGTGGGAAGATTGTTTTCCTTCAGGAAGACTTCAATGCTTTCAATAATAGTGTTGACTTTATCCATGTACAGCAAAGGCGATCCACGGAGTACGTTTGCTGTCATGATCAGATTACGTTGAGCAAGGCAAGCAACGTCCTTTTCGTTCGACAATGCATTGCTTTGATGTATCGATACACTTGCAATAACGCCATCCAATGCGTAAAAGAACTGACACCAGCACAGATTCCGCGCGTAGATATCCAGCATTTTGGAGATGAAATTAGCTGACTTTGTGCAAATATTGAGTGATAAAAGCGCGACAGGCGTGGCAGTTTGATTTTGTTTCGGCAAGAAGAATTTGTGCAGCATGATCCACGTCGTCTGAAACTGGATATTTAATATCAAGCGCGCCTCGTCCCGGAATGAGTTTGTCTTGACGAATGTAGTTTCGGGTTCAAAGTGCAAATCTTGCGGCAATTCATTCAACCAATTAGTAAGCGCGTTTTCCAGTCGAGAGATTGCAGACAGCAGCGACTGGCCCGACTGCTCAGAGGGCAAATGTTTTGTGATATCCTTGCGGATCTTCATGAGCTTGATAGAGTGCACGCAGAAGCTTATCCGATAGCCGGTTTCTTCATCTTCGCTATCCAGCTTCGTCGGGTATTCGAGATCGCAATCCTTGTCATCAACCATAGTAGGTCTATTTGACTCCAAAGCTGCGCATAGATCAAGCCAATACGCTGACCACCACAAACGCTTGCTAGCTTCCCTTTGCTTTAGGTCAGCGGGCATATGCTCTTTCTTGTGGAATTTCAGGTCTTGTGCCATGCGAATGGCTAATCCAATGTACAAATATGCTAGGCTCGATCGTTCGCAGCTGAGTTGATACATGTAAAGATTAAGCAATGCATGCACTGTTGTCGGGCTGCTAATATCAAAGCACTTTTTCAGCAACTGGCGTGCATTCTTGAAATAAGCTTCTCCCACAGTAGCTGGATCCTTATCTGGGCAGGTATTGTGATATATGCACCCATGTTTCGAAACCCATGCATTAATAGAGTTTACAAGCAGTGGATCAAGGCTGGCTTCGCTCGAGTATTGCTGCGTGAATGAATCCTTGTCTACAATTTGATACGCCAAGAAACATTTGTGATAACATGTCTGCATAAGATGGTCCAGAGTATTCTGCGGAACAGTATCGTCTGCTGATTTTCGTTCCTGAATGATCTTCCGTGCTTCGTTGTCATCCACCTCCCACAACCGCCCTGAGCTTTGCTGACCAGCTGATTGTCCCATGCTATCGTCCTGCATGTCAGTCTGCTCTAAAGCTTTCGTGCGCTGCTGGGCATATCGTCCCCATGCTTTGTGCTGACGTTGTTTGCTACCGTCAGTCCGAAGTGAATCGGTACTGAACAAATTGGTTGCTGATTCGCTGTTGATGTTAAGCTGGCTAATACCATGTAGCAAAATATGATACAGATCTGTGACGCTAGCGATGTTGGTATCGATCCGTAAACCTGAGGGAGACAGGGAGATCTTCCAAGTCACTGGTTGCTGCGGCTCAATCATCGACATAGGTCCGCCTTCAGACGCGACGGCCAGTTGATCCATGACTAGGGATCCAGAGCCTAAAGGCGTGGTACCCCTTGAATTCATTACAGTATCATCGTCCATTGAAGCTGCAGCCGAAAAACCGACACTGCCACTGGTGCTACTGCCACTAGGGAACGGATGCAGGTTGCTCTTGATCATAGCCAGCTCGGTCTGCATCTTTTGCATACGCTCCTTGAGTTCCTCTACGTGCGTGCCGAGCTGGTCAAATGCTTGCCCGTCGACACGCCGAGGAGGGGTTGCGTAGCTACAAGGAAGACCAGCGGCGGCGCATCTGCCACAAGTCGGTTGAACGAAATCACACTTTACTTTCTTCTTGCGGCAACGAATACACTACAGGACGAATAGACAATGAGACACCACTGAGGAAAAACTGCAACGCAGAAATTTGCTTACGGCTAGGCTCGGCCGTGGTCGTTTGGGTCGAGCTGGCTCTGGTGGTTTCTGCGATTGCGATTGCGAGAATCCAGTGTTATTGTCGGGTACAAAGCTGGACATGTTGCAAAGTTGGTCTGCAAAATGTCACGGCGAAAGCTGATCGATCGTTATCACTCCAGAAATATAGATTCCAAAGCTAATGAAAGTGACGTACGGGGATGTCGTAGAGAAAGGAAACGAAAAGACGAACTAACACTTGTCGATACGGTTAAATAAATTTCCATTCTCAGCAGTTGGCGCTGTTGGTCTGGTGCCGGGCCCACCCTGTAGAGATAGGAAACGCACTTTTCTACATGGTTTTATCGAGATTCAATGTGTTATATATCCAATTTCTGCAATGTTGATGGATATGTTGCCTGGACCTTGCGAGAATTGTGACAAACATGAAAGTTGACGAATTCACTGGTCCAAAGTTTATTTGTAACTGGGCAAATTTGCCGCAATGGCCCATTGCGGTCTGGAGGAGCTAAGTATCTGCATTCTGCGCAAAGACCGGCCAGCCAGGAATGATATAGCACGCGAGAAGCTGCAATTTACGCAAGCATGCATGAACCATTTTTTTTTTTACTTTGATCTCTTTACAATTGCTGCCACGAGCGCAGCGCCTACTGCTACAATTCCACTAACGATAGCTAGGCCAATGGCTCCCTCTGTAACAATATGGATCAGTAAATACGAAATAATTTCTAAAATTGGGAAAAAAATTTAAGTGAATTACCTCTGGAAACCTTTTCGTCGATCCGCCTATCTAAATCCAAAGCTTGCTCGTTTCTCGGTTCGAGTCGAATCAATTCTCGGTTAAATCTCCTTGCTTCTGCGAAATTAGATATCTTGTAATGGCCTATGGCCAGATAATACAGGCATTCCCGGCGTCTTTCAGGCGAATCCATGTATATTTCTACGTCGCAGCATTAAAAAAATTGCCAAGAAATCAAAGAAGACAGTGTGTTTTGGGTGCAGAGCTACCTGTTAAGAGCTGAATGCCTAGCTCGATCTGCTCGGGATCAGTAGACCGGATTAGACCCCAAGCATAGTTGAATTTTGTTTGAATGGTAACGTATTCGCCTTCTTTCAGGTACTGCTTGCGAATGACCTACGGTAATGTGCAAAGTGAATATGGCCCGTTCTTCAATATACATACATTGTTCTCGTTTGCACGAACCTCTAATTCAGCAGCGCTGAGGGGTATATCAGCTTCTTGAGCCATGGGAATCGCCTCGCTCTTCATTATGCAACAAGGCACAAAGAAAATAAAATGGGGAGCTGAGTGTGAGAGTGGAGTTTTCGTGGGCTTCGTATCGCCCAATTTCATGCGATATGCGCTTCTTCTGCTACAACTGCCAAGATCGCACGTCCGCCTATGGCCTCGGTCAACCCACATGTGCGATTTGTCACTCTGCATTTATAGAAGAGGTAGCAGGGGGAGAATGACTTGGCCATGTTTGAAAATAACTGATAGAAAACCGGGCAGCTTGCATCCGAGGATTCCGAGCTACGTGGCCCCAGCGTCGCTGAACTCTACAGCGATCCTGATGTCAATGAGCTTGCCCAGATGTGGGATACAGCGCTTAGCAACGTATTCGGACCAGAGGAGGAACCGAGGGAACGGGGACATGGTGCTTTAAGCGACGACGGCAGAGCCGAGCGCGAGGACGAGGACGACAGCGAAAATTGGGTTGACGAAGAAGAAGGCAGTGATCCTGGAGTTCACTACCATCATCGCAGAACGTATTTCATTTACTCATTTGAAGATCCACCATCATTGTTTACGGACGAAGAAGGCGAGGACGAGTATGACGATGAGTATGATACCGAAGAAGAATCCGATGAATTCTACGACAGCTACGACGATTACGATACAGAAGACGGTTTGAATGAAGAAGATCTCGAAAGTGTCGATATGTACAGCGGCGAAGATTTCGATCGACTTTACAATCAAGAAGACGAAGAAGACGAGGATGATGATTATTGGCAGACAGAAGAAGAGAATGATGAGGATGCTGATGAGGATGATCAAGACCACGAAATTTACGTTGAACCAGCTGAATATTACACTGAAGAGTCGGATTACGCGGATGCAGAAGAAACAAATCATGATGTATACTTGAGTCCAAACGAAGATGATGAGCATGAGGAATATTACGGCTACAGTAGTAGTTGGCATACTCATGAACATGGTCTACATGATTATACCCATCGCGTTGTGCACTTTATAACGTAAGTATTGCCTCATTTTGATTATGCTTATAGTCTTTTTTCATGTAGGATTATATCTTGTGCAACTAGGTCCGTACGAGGGTTCCGAGAGATATGGGATGCTATCTATGACGATGATAACGCTCTCCATCCTTCTTTCCATGGTGCTACAGACGAAGAAATAAATAAACTTCCACGTCGAAAACTACCCGTTACCCATCCAGGTACAATGATTTTTGGGTCGCGTTTGATCCGCCCAAAAAGCTAAAAATATCATCTTTGCAGCTGTCGATATCGATTGCGCGATCTGCCACGAGGAATTTGGAACCGACATGGAAATAATTAACTTGCCTTGTCGACACGAATATCACTACGAATGTATCCGGCAATGGTTAACAATCAATGCTTCCTGTCCTATATGGTATGCAAATATGTTCAAAAGTGTATTCAATCCAATCGATTTTGCTTAATTTTTACAAATAACAGCCGCAGTCCCATAGCTTGCTCCAACTAAATAGCAACCACCTCGCTACCACTTGCATGATCTTCATTGCGAATGAACGATACCATACAGTACACATACTATTGTTCCCGAATTTTTGCAAGCATCTTTTCCAAAAAAAAAGAAACTTTATGTAATCGCAAAAGAAGAAAACCATTTTATATCTTGCTGTTTTCCAGTTTGGCTTGAGGCCACCACATGCGTTTCTCAACCAGCTGTACGAGCTGGTCGTACGATGTTGCATTCAATATAGCTTCGGCCCGAACAAGGCCTTCCTTTTTAGCCTCTAGACACAACGCAGCCGCCACATTTGCCGAGACGGACCGAATTCGTTGCAGAGAAGGGTACAACCACCCACGTTTTCTTTCCTCTGGGGTGAGTGATTCGGCAAGCGCTTTCGCGGTAGCGTAGACCATGGCGTTGGAAATATGCGCAGGCTTCGCAGCAACAGCACCTAGTCCTAGGCCTGGGAAAATGTACATGTTGTTTCCTTGAGCGGGTATACGCACGTCGTTTGTGCCGGGAATTGTATAGGGAGGAAATGCGGTTCCTGAGGCAAAAATGACGCGATTTTCTGTCGCCTGCATTGCATCCTCAAAAGTGCACTCTGCTTTTGTTGCTGGGTTGGAGAGAGGGAACACAATAGGTTGCTTGTTCAGCTCTGCCATACGCCGCAGCACGTCTTTGGTGAACGCACCGGGAATAGAAGAAAGTCCAATTAGCCTGAGAGATATTGTTAACGTAAAAATGTTAGCATACGGGGGGAATGAAGCTGCACGTACATGGTTGGACGAATGTAATCAATAATATCCATTAATTTCTTGTATTGTTTTCCTTGGTTGTCTTTTCGAGCATAGTAAACTTTATGTTGAGCAAGTTTATCGCCACGATCCAGCGTGACAAGTCCCTAACAAAAGTATTAATAAGAATGCTGCGCCGTTGTTTTCTTTCCGCCTATTACCTTGCTATCTACAATCCAAAATAGTTTCTGCGCCTCTTGCTCGCTCATGCCCAGCTGGTATTGAAAGTAATCTTGGATTTGTCTGGCAACACCGATACCAGCTGATCCGGCTCCGTAGAATACCACGCGATGGTCGCTTGGCAAAATACCAGACTCTTGCTCTACACGGCGGATCGCGTTGATGACGCCTGCCAGGATGACTGCGCCGGTTCCTTGGATATCATCGTTGAAGCATAGCATTTTGTTCTGGTACCTGCTCAGCAACTCAAACGCGTGCTCCGATGACCAGTCTTCAAACTGTATGAACATATTCGGATAGACCGTCCGCAGTGCCTTCAATACCTTGTCTACAATGGCGTAGAACTACATAGTACGACGCGAGAGAGCAGTTAGAAAAACCGCACGGCTTCAGCTTTACTACTGTCATTCTCTTACCTGTTCGTCGTTGGGACGAGGTTGTCTTAGGCCGAGATAAAACTCGCTGGTTCGAAGCTTTTCATTGTTTGTTCCCAAATCCAGCAAAATTGGCAGTGTTCTGCGCGGATCAATGCCAGCGCCTGCAACGTACAGCTGCAATTTTCCTATCGGAATGGGCATTCCATCTACACCGAGATCGCCCAAGCCAAGAATGCGAGATCCATCCGAAATAACAGCAACTTCTGGCTCAAAATCAGGAGTGGATTGGTAATTCTTGATGGTATTGCACAATGTTGCAAAATCTGTATCCGTCAGATACAATCCGTCAGGAACGCCTGGACCAGCCAAGGGATACAGATTTGAATATTCAAGGCAGGCTGTTCCAACCGTCGGCGTGTAGATGATGGGTGCGAACTCCTATCAAGGCATGTGTAAAAGTGGCTGGTCACGTAGGCAATACACATTGACCTAAACGCACCTCTAATTCGTCCATGACAACCTTGTAAAACAATCGAATGTTCGTTGTTCGTAAGTGCGCCATGGCAACGTACTTGTCGAGCATAGTTTTGCGGCTCCTTAGATGTTGCAGGACGCGTCGTTTCTGTATATCCAGGGTGTCAACAGCAGCTGGCATCAAACCGGTAAGACCCAGGTTTCGTCGTTCAGCGACGGACAGCGATGTTCCTGCAATGGATAGATAATCCGTGAGTCGCGCATATATAATACAGCTTTATTGCAAGATATAAATATTGTACCTTGGTTTTCGTAGGGGGATGTTCGAGACATTGATGATGCGGAGGGTGTGGAGAAAAGAGCGGGGGAGGGGAAAGATAGTATAAACAATAGAAGGGGACATTGGCGGGTATTTTCTACATTGCATTGAATATGCAAAAACTCAGCAAGCCTGTCGATTGGTATACAAGCATTTCGGCTGATTCAGCAGCAGGTCAGTAAGGAATGGTATATCATGAGTATTCACATGTGGACTGCAGGATATTAGGAGCAGTTAGAGTAGCTTAGGATAGTTGAAGAGGGCCTACGAGCGAAATAATTGCTGACGTCTCTTGGGCATTTTCCGCAGCTGCTCTTTCAAGCGCGATTTCTTCCTGCTTGGATAGATCAACCTCTACGAGACCCTGGATACCGCCCGCTGCAACTGTGACAGGAACAGATACGCATGTCTGGAAGCGCTCGACGTATACTGACAGCACATGGATCGATGGCTTGTTCTTCACGAGCGATTCCGTGAGACGGGTCAACGTGGCCGCAAAGCCGAACCATGCTCCACCCTTGGATGCCTCCAAATGCTGCATGCGGTTCCACGATACAAGTTGCTCTGCCAAGGCCCGATGCTCTTCCAGCACAGGAAAATCCTCTGCTGGTCGTCCATTTATCTTGGCATCGTGCCACGCGATCACTGGTACATCTGCGTTGCCAAGGACATATGATCGCACCTTGGATTCACTCCCGGCACCGCTCATTATGGTGAACCATTCGCGCACTCTGGCTGCAGTCAAGGTGATTGTGCCGATACCAAAAATCTGCCTGTCTGCAAGGGGAATTGTCTGTTGCAAGTATCGTGTTAAAATATCGACAGGTTCACACGCGATTATCACGATGGTCCGGGAATGTATGGGCATCATGGCTGTCGCGATGCTCTGATACAGCTTCAAGTTTCGCTTGATCCACTGTGCGTGGATTACCATCAGTATCTTAATAAAAACTAGCTGGCCACACCGCACCAACCTCTGAACGCGGTTCCTTGTTGCGACGCGGTGAATCTGCTGTCAGGATAATAACATCACATTGTCCTGCTTCCTTCAACGTCCCAGCGCGCACACAAGTTGATGTGCCAAAGGATGCCTGATTCAAGTCGATCACTTGTCCTTGCAGTAGCTCAGTACTCAAATCTACGAGCAGAATCTCTGATACGCTCTTCCGCATCACCAGCGCAAACGCGACAGAACTGCCTAGAGACCCTGCACCGACTATTGCTATCCGACCTCGAGGGGGCATCACCGATAAATGGGGACACTTTAATATTGATATGGAATAGAAGAGAGAAAAGGACTGGAATGATAGACCTTGCACGGCGATTTATCCCCGTGTTTGTTGTTAGCCAGGGGTTCTTTAATTCGAGGGGTAGTTATCCACAGCAGTTATACTGTATTATCCCATGTCTAAATAAGACATAGTTGTCTCCATTGATTACCCTTGATCGCCTTCTTTGTCTTGCTTGTTTTTGCATATCATCTGCTATGAAATATAAAGTGGTTGCGTTTTGGTTACTGTCACAGATATATCTATCATGTACTGCAACGGAAGCATTGGAGAATCGAGAGACTGCTCAGGTTAGGTACGTACAGAGTTGCTGCTGTTCTTGCTTCTAAGAGACATTGATGCACTTTACCTAATCCATAGCTTCGCAATACAACGCAAAGCGGACACATCTTTGAACCCGTCTGAACGGCACCGACGCGCATTGTTGCGCTACGAGGTTGAACCATTCGCATGCACTCAATATCTCAATTTATGCAACAGCGAACCGGAAAGAAACAATACCAACAATGCGACTGTGAAGCTGAAAAGCGCGCTAGTTGATGTTGAATACATTGGAGAGGTCAAACTAGGCACGCCACCGCAGTCATTCATGATGAATTTTGATACTGGCAGTGCAGATACCTGGATCCCGGCTGTCGGATGCAACAACTGCGGAAATCACACATTCTTTCAACCAGCAAACTCATCGACGTTTACGAACGCGAGTGATAATGCAGAACAATGGACAATCAAGTACGGAGACGGTTCCGTGGTACAAGGCACAACGGCCTACGAAACAATCACTATCGGCAACGTCACGCTCAACAACCATTCTATAGGAATGACGACGATCGAGTCTGCCGAGTTTGCTGAAGACCCTGCAATGGATGGAATATTTGGGCTCGGGTTTCCTTCTTTGTCGTTTATCCGGGCAGATAACCGCTCAGTTGTGCAGACCATGCGAGACCAAGGCATTATCGACAAGGCAGTCATGGGCATCTATCTGGGTGATCCTCACAATGCAGGAGACGGCGAAATTACTTTTGGAGACACAAATCCTCAACACTACACAGGCGATATCCAGTACATGCCTATTACATCCGAGAAGTACTGGGAGGTGCCTTTCAATGGCGTTCGTATCGGCAACTCGACCGTAACGTCGCAAGGTGCGAACGGCCAACCCGCCGCAAACAAAGCGATCGTTGACACTGGCACGACGCTTATCATTGTCCCTCCCTCCTTGTCTCGTATTATACACGAAGCTGTGCCCGGCGCTGTTTACAATGAAAGTACAGGCTGGCGGGTGCCTTGCGCGGTAGCGGCGACGGCGGCGGCTTCTGATGGTGATGATGAGAATATAGCATCATCAGGAGCAACGGCAACGGCGACGAATACGTCTTCTGGCACACCGGCCAATGTAACCTTTTTGCTTGGTGACCATCAATTCCCTGTTCCTGTCGAGGAACTTGTACGGCAGCGACAAACTATAGAGAACAAGACCATGTGCTACTCTGGCGTATCAGAAATGCAATCACCAATGATTATAATGGGCGATATGTTCCTGCGACACTATTATTCTGTGTACGACTATGATCAGAAACGCATTGGATTTGCTCCCGTCGCTCACTAGAGAAAGAGCTTCCCTGCATCAAAAACTATTTACTGTTATTATTATTGTATGAAACTTATGTAGTTTACACATGAACAAGAATACATCCAATTCGCCAAGTCGCTAAATTAGATACAAAAATCGAAGATCTTGGAAAGGGGGCGAGAGGTCGCTGCTACCAGACTTGCAACGGGATTAGAGCCAAAATCTTTGGGAGCTACCCTGGGTGCAGCTTCCAAGTTTATGCAGCAATTGTATTGGCCATCGCAAAGAAAATTTTTTCAACAAGGTTTACCGCAAATAACTTCACTTTACGTTCGAGTTTTATATGTCAATGTGTATCTTTATGCGAAATTCTGTCTCTGCAGATTCCAAGCTTTCGGTACATACTCATTGTGTATCTGTACGATGATTATGCGCAGAGTTGTATGAGGGCGCCGCCAATCAATTCAAACGCCGTCGGAAAAGGCATGTACACTTTTTCCCAAAAGTAATG
>NW_027192143.1:100232-106952 GCF_041956525.1 Rhizomucor pusillus | reverse complement strand
GTATATATTTAAAAAAATTCACAAAATGCGACATTACTTTTGGGAAACAGCGTACATTTATACACCAAAACGACAAATTGCAGCGACATTAATTTTTGGAAAAAGTGTATAAGGCTTTTTCCCGCTTCACAGTGGCAAATGAAGGCGCTTAATCGACCTGTGCCACCCCAAGGATGGTTAAGCTGATGCTGCTTCTTAATGCTAAAGACCAGTCGCTTACGCCGTAGCAGATTAAGTTCACTGCTGTGTGGCATAACGGTGTAAGGAACAGAATTTTTGGTCTCTTTCTTTTTCAATCAACTAGCAAGTCGGCAAGTGAGGGAAACTGATGCTGACGATTGCTTCTTTAAACTTTAGGGCCTCAGAGCCCATAATTTTTGGAACCTGGCCCTCGTGGCCCACAATAACAAATAATGAAAATGAAAGTATGGACTCTAACTAGTCCTTAGCAATGTAGTCTTGCATTTGAGCTGTAGCAATTGTCGTCTTGCTGGTTGTTCACATCAATCTTGGCTTTTGAGTTGCCTCATTACTCTTGTCTCTTTTTGATCTTGCAATGCTGTGAAGACTGTTGCTTGCTTAGGTCTCGTTGCGAAGACTACGCGACGCGACGAGGAGCCTCGCAGAATTTTCTTCCTCGTTTATCTACACTTGTAGAGCTGATGGTCTGCTGCTATTCTGATTGGCTCAGCATGGCCAACGGCTGTAGTCTAACGGGTCAATGCATTGCTGCTTGTTAGGAGAGGTATGGTGCCGATATCGGTGGAGGCTACTCGAAAAAGGGGACTTTATCTTAAACATCAGAGCCGTTCGTGTTGCAGCTCTTCACTCTATGTATAAACCGCTGGGAAGACTCAAATCTTTAACTGTTGTGTTTGTGGTAAACGTAGCAGTTTCTTTCTTTTCCATTTTATTCATGTTCTTTATACATTTCCGTCATCAGAAAAGCAGAATCGTTGGCATCCTTTGAGACGATGAAAACAAGTCTATATCAGCAAACCTCTAATTCTTTATACAGTTTAACTTGTTCGTGAAGCATACCTTCCAATTGTTGATGCGCGCTGAACGCGCTCCAATATCGAGTCTCTAGATCATTGATCTGCAAGCAACAGTCCACGCAGCCTCTAGAGTTCAGTATCCGTCATTTTTTAGTTTCTTCAGTGAAAAGCGGCGATTGTTAGGGCTTGGTGAGACGTGTGGCTCCTCTGCACTGATGATTTTAAATGATAGCAAATTATCATCTTTGCCCTAACCAATTCTCTTATTACGCATGCTTTCAAGGAATTCAAGTGCTTGGAGCATCTATCGCAATTGCTGCGAAACAGGATATAAAATGACTTTACGAGTTATTTCTCGGAGCGGTGCCGTCTTTATTCTCCAAATTGTTCTTTTTCAACGTTGGTTGATAACGCGAAAGATAAGAACTCATCTTCAGTGATTACTACGCCATACTTTTCTGGTTCATCGCTGGATGTCATGTCAATATATTTAAAGAGATTCATAGAAGTATCTAAAAACGTCGAAGAATGGGTGCCACAACTTTCAATCAAATAAGTGCAATTTTCCAAGTACCTTGTGTGGAAATGGGCGGATAGTTAGGAGGAGGATGAATATATTCACCGTCTCGAAGCTTTTTTCGTTCGAGTAAAAAATATTAGGAATAGTATATTTCGAGATAAACACTAGTGAACTTACCATATGGCTTCGATCAGATGCAAACTCGCGTATGTAAGTGGACGCTGGAATCAAGCGGAAACGCCTAGCAGAACGATTGAATAAGAAGGAGAGTACAAACTGCTCCTGTAAACTCCATCTACCTTTTGAAATCTGCCCGAAGTACAAGTTCTGGATGAAAAGCTTCAAGAACATACTGATTCAAGGAACATGGAAATGGTAGCACCGTGTCCAAATCATAGATCAAAGGTCTAATGCATGTAAGCATCGATTTTTGTTAAAGGATTTCCTCCACATACTCATCCAAACTACATAGCAAAATGACATGGTAATCCTGTGGAGATTTAGTATCCAAATACATCGATATCATTCACAGCATTACCCATATTACTGGCATTCCATCATCATTTATTCTTTTCTGTTTCCACACTGGAATCTGGTCACGATATCGTTTATTTCAACAATGCAATTCATGCTATGCGGAGCTCTCAAGCTTACAGTTTTGTTGGGATTGCTAATGAAAATGACCGTGCTTTTCTCGAGCAATTCAGGATCGTTCGTCGCAATATTCTTACACATCATGTAAATATTCTCCTCGCAGTAGCAGCGAGTATACGTCTGTTCATCCCTGTTGAACGGTTTCCTTTCTACACTCATTTGGGTGGGAGAAGAGATCAAGCCACTCGATATTAGATCAAAGCAATGCGGAACAAGCAAAGTCCGAAATAGCGTTTTTTCTTTGCTCTTTAAACAATGGTACGCTAATGCAAACGATCGATCGTAAGTAATGGACTGGATATACTTACGCTGTTGAACAGATTCGACGAAACACACGCTTGCGACGAGAATATCTGTATAAAAAATCGCTCGAGGCAAAAGAGCGTGCGACGTTTGAACGCAAACAGCAGATCAAGCGGGCCATTGAGGGTAAAAATGGAGCAAAGAACCATAAAGGCAACGGTGTTTTAACATGTTACCTGCAGAGGGCAAAGAGATTCCATCTGAATTACGGAGTATGAGCGATGAGCTCAAAAACGACTTGACCTACGATCTGGCACAGAATGGCAAGTACCCAAAATTTAGTCAAATGCTGTTTAGAAATATGCTAAACCTGACAATACCTAATAGCTCCAACCACGCACATGGACGATGAATATGCTCGCGCCGGTGTTTTCGACCCAAAGATCCTTATCACAACTTCTCGAGATCCTAGCAGTCGTCTGCAACAATTTTCCAAAGTATGTATCCGACTGTCTACAACAATGAGAGTAGGATACTGACGGGAGGAACATAGGAAATGCGACTTGTATTCCCCAACTCACAACGAATCAACCGTGGTAATCACATCATGAAAGATATCGTTGAAGCTTGTCGAAGCAATGAAGTTACGGATCTCATCATTTTACATGAACACCGTGGACAGCCAGGTACGCCCGTTATATTTTTTATACAAGCTACGTCGAGCGCTGACATTGTTTGATGATCAGATGGTATGGTGGTATGTCACTTTCCATACGGTCCTACAGCCTACTTTTCATTGCACAACGTTGTACTGCGCCATGATATCAAGGATCAGGGAACAGTATCAGAAGCATTTCCTCATTTGATTTTCAACAGTTTCAACTCCAAGTTGGGACAAAGAGTAAGTAATCACTTTCGACTTTTTGAAATTTTGGATTCTGACATTGCTTGTCTTTAGGTCAAAAATATCCTCAAATACCTTTTCCCTGTACCCAAGGAAGACAGCAAGCGTGTCATGACCTTCTCGAACGAAAATGATTATATATCCTTTAGGTGAATATTGCTTTACAGTCAATAACTCGGTTCTCGGAAACTGATTTTCTTGTAGACATCATGTATTTGTAAAGACAGGCAATCACGTTGAACTTGCTGAAGTAGGGCCACGTTTCGAGATGAGAGGTTTGTGATACAGCAGATCATGGATCGGAATAGCACTCTGAGATTGACATGGAAAATATTAGTATATGAGATCAGACTCGGAACGGTGGATTTGACAGATGCGGATGTAGAATGGCAGCTGGCTTCTTTCACCCGCACCGCAGGAAGAAGACTGGAATTGTAATTCGTTTGCATTTTGTGTATATTTACTTTGCATGTTTAGAACATCTTTGAACATTAAAATTTAAAACGATCAAATGATGGTATGGTGCATTAATCAACTGTAATAATTGCTGTACATACAAAGTCAAAGCCGATTGTTAATCAACGGGATGAGTTTTTACCAATCGATCCTGTAATCCACAGTATTACGGAATGTTGATGCTTGTAGAGTTGGCTACGGATCGGTTTGCTGGGTGGTGGATTTGTCAAAGTGGAAGACGCAAAACGATAGGGAGCGGCGTTGCAATTTTCGGATAGTGAACAACTGCATCATCGGTCCATTGGTTTCGCTCTTGTTCTTATTCGTAAAGCAGAAAACCAACACCAGCTGCAATGTCCACCCCTACAAGAAGACGTTTGATGCGAGACTTTAAGAGATTACAGAGCGACCCTCCAGGTATGTTCTATCTTGCCCATTTCCGTGGTGGGTTTATGTCGTAATTCCTGCATGCTCACTCGTATTCCATTAGGGGGTGTCTCAGGTAGATTCCGTCATACATTGGCTGTAAAACATGGTCGATGCTCACATAATCGTAATACTTCTAGGTGCTCCGTGCCCAGACAACATCATGATGTGGAATGCGGTTATCTTTGGGCCTTGTGAGTATTCGAGGAATCGGCAGTGAATGTAGGGACTAACAATCTGTGTTTCTTCTTTTCAGCTGATACCCCGTTCGAGGACGGCACATTCAAGCTGGTGCTACAGTTTGATGAAACCTATGTAAGTACCGACATGTAGGGAGCACATGTCACGAGATGTATGCTGACCTGTTCGCACGCATGCAAGCCAAACAAACCGCCGCAGGTCAAGTTTGTATCCAAAATGTTCCATCCCAATGTGTATGCCAACGGCGAACTCTGCTTGGATATTTTGCAAAACCGATGGAGTCCTACCTACGACGTAGCTGCAATTCTAACCAGCATTCAATCATTGCTGCATGACCCTAACCCTAATTCACCTGCCAACGCCGAAGCTGCAAATCTGTACCGTGAAAATAGAAAAGAATATGTGAGACGAGTGCGCGAGACCGTCGAATCATCCTGGGAGTAAGATGATCCTGCATACGGCATCGTAGATGCATCCTTATCTCTTCGTCTTCTTAAGCCTTACCCTCCCCAGCCAAATCGCAAACCCTCACGTCGCAATTCTTTTTTCCTTTTCTTTCTCTTTTATGTTTTTACCCAGCAACAACATGTATAAAGTTGAAAATATCATTTGAAAAATATGTGGTTTTATTTGTCTTCATTACTTGGGCTCTCTGGGCTCTGACTTTGGAAGATGGGGTTAATTCCATTCTGTGGCTTTACAGAGCGACGACAAAATTTTCAAGCCAAGACGTGGTATTGATTCTCCCCTTCTTCCGTTTCAAAGCATAGCTTTATTGTACGTAACGATCGGCTTTATAGAATTCACTCCTGGGGCCTAATTGTTCGGTGTGTCTAGGTATTCCAATGGCTCCCGTTGACAAGAAGACCAAGAAGTCCACCAAGGGTACCGAGTCCATCAACTCTCGTCTCCAGCTCGTCACCAAGTCCGGTAAATACACCCTTGGTTACAAGTCTACCTTGAAGACTCTTCGCCAGGGCAAAGGCAAGTGTTTTAAAGACTACTCAACGGGGGGACAGGAGCCCAATTCCCATATGACGAGTAGTCGCCCTTTCTCTCTCTTTTTGAGGGCTGAGATCGTCCCCCACCTGTTTACTAACGCGTGCTTTTGCTCTAAATAGCCAAGTTGATCATCATTGCCGGTAACTGCCCTCCTCTTCGCAAGTCTGAATTGGAGTACTATGCTATGCTTTCCAAGACCGGTGTCCACCACTACAACGGCAGTAAGTAACAACTCGAACATCCAGGGATTTAAAGCAACGATGTTGATCACGCCGCACTCTCTAGACAACATTGACTTGGGCACCGCTTGCGGTAAGCTCTTCCGCACCTCTGTGCTCTCCATCACCGATGCTGGTGACTCTGATATCTTGAGCGCTCAATAAATTTTGTCGCGCGTGTGACAATCACCGATTTTACATCATCACCATTATTACTTGTCGCCTTTGGATACTGCTTACAATTGCATAGTTAGCTGGAGCAGCTGCACCGTTATTTTCTAAAAGTAGGAGACTTTTGCTGAAGTATCATCAATCCAGTGTTGGATTATAAGCCAAAGACCTTAAAATGAGAATTGTTGTAACTTGAGACATTGGAATCATTGCGATGCTGTTAAGACAGAAGAGAGAAACATATGTACACCCTTTCCATAAATTATATTCGTCATCCAATGAAAGCCTATTTCGCATTCTCCCAAGTGTGGATGTTGCATCTTCCGGAGATATTGTCGTACAAAGCTTAGCACCTCCAAGAGTACATAAAGCATGTAAACATGTTTAGGCCAGCTTTCCTCCTTCCTGCCACATCGTGCGCTTGAAATTTCAGATTACAAGATGAGCATCCATTTTTTTATGAAGATGGGCAACGCAATGCTGTCGACGAATACGCTGACCTGAGCCCATGGACTACGTCGTCGACGAAGAGCAGTATGCTCTTGAAACGCTAAGTTCATACACGCAATATTTGCGTAATCGAACTCACGAGAGCGATGGCCGATCAGACGCCATGCAGACTGACGACGTAAAAAAGGATGTGGACGTTCGCATGAGAGAAGTGTCGATCAAGCGAGTGTACACGCTCTACACGGATCAGGACAAAGTTAGATTCTTCAAACTGATGTTTGAGAAAGTTCTGAGTGCCTCAGCTGCCGCAAAACAGTTAGGTATCCATGTCCGTACAGCTCAAAGATGGGCCGAACAGTATGAGGTGAATCCGGATAGCATATTCGCGAAGCGTAAGAAGAATGGTCGTCCGCGTATCCTTGGTGAAGAGCATAAGAAGGTCATTCTAGAGTACGTCGATGAGAACCCTTCGGTTGT
>NW_027192143.1:94646-99600 GCF_041956525.1 Rhizomucor pusillus | reverse complement strand
GACATGGCTTTGCCACATTTCTAGACAGGTTTGTGAAATGCGTCAACTAATGTCGTTTATTAGCGTCATGCTTAGCTTCGCAAGTCCGCTAAATGCATCTGCAAAACGCGACTTTATTTTTCGGAAATACAGTACATAATTGTCCAAGTAAAAATGTAAATAACGCCCGTAGCAATGGTCAAATCAATTGACATGGCATACGTCATTGCAGTTGCCTGGCTGGGCTTTATTGAGTAGGACTGTCAATACTGCGTCGCTATGTTCGCCCAGCGACGGTTATTGTGAACTACGTGAGTTTCTCCTTTGCTAGAAATAGGAGTCTTTTATAGAAAATTTGGTTGACAATATAAGCTATGGAAAATTCAAAAGTAATCATACTTCTTCGAGATAAATAAGAGAAAAAAGGTAGGGGATCGAATGTTATCTAGTAGAAATTCTTAAAGTCACGCTTAACGAATTTAGCAGCCGTGCTTCAATTGCTGTGACACAATTATGCCAGGTCCAAAGGAAGCAAGCCGGCAGCAGTTCAACCATTATCTGAAACCGCTCGTCGATGAGTTGCTCCAGCTGTATACCGGTGTGCCCATGCAAACATCCACAACTGAAGTAGCAGTCGTCAGAGCAGCATTGTTACTTGTAGCCTGCGACATACGCTACAAAAAGGAAAACGTGATCCTCGTTGATATCATGTCCGCTTAACTGTATAATCAACCTGTCATGGGATTACCAATGAGCTCGTAAAAATTGGCCACGAAGACTGGGCAAAGTTTAAAGATCAAAATGAGTTCGGTAAAATTGACCTCCCAACTCCCGATGAAACCTGCATGGCAGAAATCAAAAAGCACCTTGCTTGTAAGGTACAGGATCACACATTGGTTTCTTTGCCATATATCATACCCTTCTGTAAGCAGAATAAACGTACGTTTGCCAACCTTTTCCGCGATTGCAGCAATTTGTACCCAATTGCGAACACGGACAAAATCATTATCTTAACGACCAGCTTCCTTTCAGCTTATCTAATTCCGCGTTCAAGCGAAAATCAATCAATAACTGGCGGTATATGTCGGAAACTGACATTTTCCAGATCTTTTGGAGTCCTCTGGTCGATATCGTTTTCGAGGACTCGACACTTCTATCCATATCGTATGAATGAAGCACAGTGGAAGAAAACCCAGAACGTGTCTTTAGGGGTTATTCTCTAGATAACCTTCTTTTATAAGTTTACCCCATTTTCTTACTGTGTCATCTTACCTTTTTTGTTCATTTATCTCGAGGATGTATGGATATTTTGAACATATTTTATTGCATATAGTTTACTAAAATTTTCTATGAAGACTCCTATATTTAACAAAGAAAACTCACGTACTCCACGTAAGTCGGTGTAAGCATTTGCTGTGGTAATCGTCTAAAATCTCTTTATTGGGGAAACCCAGAACACTGCCTCGACTCAACTGCAGACTATCCGGCAACATGGGGACGTGCAACGAGGAGCGTTCAGGGTCGATATGCGGGTGATACTCTCGCATGGGAGTAAATCCTACGACGTGGCGATTCTAAAAATGGTGATTTTAGTCGTAGGAGCTTAGGCCTTCCTTGATAGTCTTGAGTGGCGTGACCAAGAAGCAGTATTGCCTTGAGAAATGCTAAGAAAAACCTTTGGCTCAGATATGAATTTTGAGATTTCCTTGTTATTGATTTCAGGCATTGTACGTGAGATGTTTTCTTGAGAACTGGATATTTCGATCGGGAGTCACCAATTTGACACGGACGATGCTAGGATATTTGTGGTATACACGCATAGACGGATCGACTCCAAAAATCCGTTGGAAAAATTGAAAATAATAAAGTATCGAAAGGCTTTGAAATAACTTGGGGTTGTTCGTCAACACGCCTAGCTCGTAAAATAGAAAATAGAATGGACAAATTGGAAAAAGTGTTTGAAAAAGAAAGTCTGGAGGTGAAAGGGTAAATGAACTCGATGATGTTTATGTTGTTACATTTTTTATCTATTTTTGAGTCACAATGATCCGGAATGGATGAAATGTCTGTAGCAACCTTGTACGCAGAAATACGGTAAAGATTGGCAAAGCCAGATGGAGCATGCGTGGAGGTCTTAGGATAGAAATATAGAAACCGTTGGAAATATGCGTAAGGTATGTTGCTGATCAGGATATGGAAGACGAAGATCGGTCCAAAGAACTTGCAGCGTTTCTGCCTCTTGTATACTGCTGTCGGCATTTGGAGATGATTGTCATAGTCAGGAAGAGACGGACCAATACCACCGTGAATAGCAGGAAAAACTTGGAAAAGTATTCTTCTACTGCCGTGCGAATGCGACAACCTGCTCCAGCCATCACGACGGATTGACCTCGAGACAAGTGCCGATTCCACTAATCTCAGCGCGACAGCCCAAAATTAGTGTGAGGTCAAGAAAGACGGAACAGACTTGCGTCGTTGGAGACAAAACAGATGGCAAATAGAGATGAAGGTCCTTTGACAGTCTGAGAAATGAGAGCAGCCAAAAGATGAGTTTACATTAACAATTCGTTCCAACCTTGTCTATCTTTGTGAGAATACCTTTAAGTGTGGTTTGGAATTAGGAGGCGAGGCTGGGCATTGTTGTTGTAAAGAAAAGAGAGAAAGAGCCTGGCGCCCGCGGTCGCGGGTGGGAATACAAATTTTTGCGCTATTGAGAATATACTTGGCAAATTGATGAAAAGAATTGACGTTGCAGTATACCAACGAAAACTGGCTCGCAGATAACCACTAGAATTCTGTTATACTTTGATGACTTTGGAGTCAATCGATAATACTCCTTTGAGAAGAGAAGTAGCAGCTTTAACTTGCCGATGTTGCATTCACAAGAAGCGAGTCTGTTACCCAGCTGACTCTAGATGATGTAAGAAAACATCCATTGCTGTCAAACTTGGCGCCGAATTTTCCATATTGGAGTGCGGACAAAGGGACGGAGTCTCCGAAAAACTCATCATACACTGTATTTCCCTTCCCATCCACGGAGGAAGAGCCCGTAACAGATTGCTTGCTTCTTTTTCCCCTCCCCTACTCGTTTTTTCACATTATGGATTATCTCCCGGGAGCGACGCAAGCTCCCATACAACGCGCTGTTGAACTTCTGCAGCCCAAGCTAGATACCCTCCTCCGTCTGTATCGACGATCCTCTCGCACTGAACTCGCTCTCATCGGTGGTGCAACCTTGCTGACCCTCTATAATTTGAGAAACTACATTCGTGCCAAACGACAGAACCTCAATTTGCCTCCTCACGTCGGCTACTCACTCCCCATCTTTGGGCATTTATTGTATATCTTGCGTGATCCTAATGGCTTTCTTGACTGGTGTGCTGACAACTACGGCGAAGTATTCGACCTGGACCTCATGACGGCGACGGTTACCGTTACGGCAGGAAGATCGGCCGAAGAAATGCTCAAAGCACCGTCCGATCAGCTTTCCCTCGAGGAAGGCGTCTTGAAAGGTATAAATGCACCATTAAAATAGCAGCAGCAGTATTTGTTGTTGAGTCTCACCCGCACGATACCACCTGACAGACGTTCTCTTCATGCATTATGTGATTGATCCAACGACTTTTGAAATTGGTTTCAAGGTCAACCCGGCCGTTGCCAAAGATGTTATCCCAGCCAACAAGATTCCAGGCTTCACAGAAAATATCATCAAGGGTTTAGAACTAGGCTTGCACGAGCTTGTCGGCGACAAGCAATCAATTACCATAGATAAAGTCGACGTTTTTATGCAACGCTTCGTCGCATACATGAGCGTGCCCTCTCTCATCGGCCCCGAAGTCGCCACCAACCCTACCGTGATCCGTTCCTTTGCCGATTTTACTAAAGACGTTACCAGCAACATTGGCATCTTTTTGGCCACACCGAAATTCTTGCATCGGTTCCTTTTGCCGTACCTGCAATCTGTTGCATGGCATCGTAGAGTAATGAAGGAGCACGTGGCACCAGTTGTCAGGGCTCGCCGTGAAAAAATGAAGCAACTGGGTGAACAACATGAATTGCCACCAAACTTTTTGCAGGGACTCTTGGAATTCCAGAAGCCGGATGGCAGCTACTACTCTGACGAAGAGGTTGCCCAATCTGTCCTCCTTGTCGCCTTTGCGTCTGTGCACACAACTTCGATGAACCTGAGCTTCTGCTTGTACTGGCTGCTAGCCCGCCCTGACCTGCAGGAACGCTTGGAAAAAGAAATCAAGGATGTATTGGGCGACGATGGCCCAATCACGAGCGAAGCACTCGACAAGATGGTGTTTTTAGACAACTTTATACGCGAGGTGCTTCGCCAGGGCGTCGATAAACTCGCGACCACTAAAGCTGTCTTGTGCGACACTTATACTTTTGCTAACGGCTACCAGGTACCCAAGGGTCGACGCGTCCAATCTATGGGACGCCGTCTCAACATGGGCCTCAACAGCAACAGATCCCGTATCGATGAAATGGATCCTGACTTATCCGGCAACAAACACTCGACGCAACCTGGAAGAGACTTTGTCACGTTTGGTCTTGGAAAACATCTTTGCCCTGGACGGTTCTTTGCAGTGCATGAAATCAAACTTTCACTCATCTTTTTATTTACCCGCTACAAGATCTCGATCGCCGCCCGTAAACCATCTCATCCTGTCCAGACACTCGCTGGCGTTATGAGCCAACCATCCTCTGACCCTATCACTCTCACACGTCGAACGTAGAATTTAAGAATCTCCTCATCTGCATCCCGTTGAAAATTTTACTATACATTGTATCCCTATTTAATATAGAAAAAAGTTTGGTTTTATATGTACCTAAATCTACATGTCCTGTTATTCGCGTTATTTCCATATTGATCGACATGAGTTTTTTGATATAAGACAAACGGTATGGATAGAACAACGCAGTTATCAAGTAGCTTGCCTTGCAGGATAATTTTTGATAAATCCTC
>NW_027192143.1:0-93814 GCF_041956525.1 Rhizomucor pusillus | reverse complement strand
TGTTAGCGGAATCAAATATCTTGTATATTCAATCATACTTCCGTATAGATTGATAGCTGTATGGCAAGACTGTGCATCATAGGTTTGTATCTTGCTTAAGACGTGATTTTACACGAGATCCTGCACCTTTGCCCCGAACATTGGTGCACTTTTTTTGTTGCTTTCTTTAAATGCATCCTAAATATTTCCAAGAAACTAAAGCAAACCTTTAGATCTTTTCTGTACAATTTATACGTAGTATGATGTAGATGAGGCACTTCATTATCTTCTATCTAATACAGGTAACGAGATTGGTATTATTCTAGTTATCTTCCTCGACGTACATTGATGCCTCCAACGTAACCTAACCTTCAGGAATATGATCCTATTACGAACGTAATCCATGTATAAACATTCAAAGACTGCAGGAACGCGTCAACTAATGCATTGAATCACACAGCTGCGAATATAAAAAGGGACCTGGATCCAAAATCTTGTTTTTTGGGGTTTTGTTCTCTCAAACATCCCGGTAGGTTGGCTGCTCTCTCGAGGTGCAGTACGATTTCTGACGCTTAACTCCGTAGCCGACATGACCTCTGTCCTGACCCGCCACCTCCAACATCAACTGTTTCGCGCCTCTCCATCGTCTATTCTACTGCGATGCATCACTTCAAGTCCTCTGTCGTGCTTCTTTATTTTAACAGACCGACCCCACGGGTACAAAGAATGTCTACTAGTTTGCTTTGTGGGTACAAGCTGATACAGAAGTACTAAGTGCGCGGTCTGGTCCCTCGTGAATTCGAGGATTACCCTTCGGGGTGTAAGTATAAATTATGATTACGCAGCAGTAGCGCAAGTACTAACGTAATGCTCTTAATGAATTCTCTTTTCCCAATCAACTACATTTGCTACTCGCTCTTGACTTCTTCCTATTCATTCCTGTATTTCCTTGTTTGTAATTGAACTTAGATTTTTTTTTTTTTAATATAAAGATAGGAACAACGGATGTAATTAAGGGGTGACACGACCTGATCCGGATGGCGCGACTTGGTCTCCGCTCTTTCTCTCGTCAAAACTGCATAATGGGAATACCCGATCTATTAGAATGCACCATCGTAAGCACTCCATCGCATACCTAAATCCCACCAAATACTTTGCTAAACTTTGAACCTGCTTAAGGATTTCGAAGGACAACATCTAGCTGATCGCCTCACGCACGGCATTGTCGGTACATCTGCGGTAATTTTATTCTAACACCAAGAGATTCTTTCTTTTCGCTTGACGCCCGTGTGTATAGGTGGTCGGTTTCGTCGCGGGCTACGCTACACAGTCCCTGCAGACAACAATGCTTGTATTTGCAGGAGCCCTCGGTCTTGCAGCGTTGGCAAGTTTGTAAACTTTGAAGGGGTGAAAGCTGGTAGTAACTCATTATTTGTTTGACAGTTGGTGCTGCCGCCTTGGCCAATGTACAATCGCCATCCTCAAAAATGGCTTCCGAAACAACAACAATAAAAAAGAGAAGGCGATGTTTCTCAAAGATGGTTTTATTATCTATGATCGTCAGTATCATCATCGCTGTCACTGTCGCTTTGTCCTGCCAATGCCATTGCACGTTGAAACTCTTCTGCGAATTCTGCAACGGTTCTCCCGTCCGATAAATCCACGACATCTTTGGGAACCATGTTTGTCGCGAATCGCGGCGCACTGTTCGCAGTTTGTGTTTCTACGATCCGAATTTCTGCTTCAGAGTCATCGCCAACTATGCACAAATATATTAGAAAGCCAAATAATGAGTTATCCTTTTTATCGACCGCGTACATTGTCTCAATTCCTCCCACGTGTACAGGAGCGCATCCGTCGCTGGTGAAAACGGGTTGAAGTCCATCAACCACACCTTGCATCGATCGCGATCTACGTATACGTCAAAGGCATCTGCGAGTAATAACAAGACGTCAGCCACGGGCGATGAAGCAATCCAGCAGGAACTTACAGTTTTGACTTGGGAATTTGTCTCGAACGACATCCTCAAAGAAATCGTAAATCATATCTTCAATGTCCTCTTTCACATCGTTCATAAATTCATAATACGTCGGATCTCGCTGAGAAATCCCAATGATCGCTCGGTCCTTGACAAAGACTCGAAATTCCATGGAAGGCTGCAAATCTCGCCATTCTCGCAGTATAAGGTCAAATGCAATCGGTTCTTGCTCGCTGCAATGCTCGAATGCAAAGTTGAGATCGTGGTTAATGAAATCAGATGATTTTAGCAGCAAAAATACGTCAAAAGGCGACGTGCATTTGAGCGACTGTGTTGCTGATATCCAAGCTGCATCCTTTTTTAGACACATTGTCAGCCTTTTATTCTCGGGCATCTCGACTTTTCTGCCCGACTTGCCTTGGGCGAGCTCCAGTTCAGCTTTGGTATAACGGCCCCACCGAGTTGCCGGATAGAATCCCGGATAAATTGCTCAATTTCTGGAAAGTTTGGTTTCTGATGATAATCCTTAGCATATCTGTATATATCGAGTATGAAAACCATTCATACTTTGTTGATATCTCCTTCGTCGTCCTCGTCGTCTTCGTCAGAAAACTCTGTAGCGTCTTCGTCTGCGGTTCGTGGTTGCCTTTACAAAACGATCAGTCCGATCGCTCTTGTTGATACTATAAAGAACATACCCGTCGTCTGGAAGATATATATTGTCGGCATTGAGGTAATCAATGAAGGTTGGAGGCAATGCATAGATCTTTGATCGGAACGTAACATTTCGAAACTCTTTGTACCAAGAAGAGAACGAGCAGTTGATTACGTCTTGTCGATAAATAGTATGTGGTGAAGAAGAAGAAGGTTGGATAGTGTCACTCGCATTGTCTACGGCTGTTGGCATTTTTTTTTGAATGGATAAATGTACTGCAAGCAAGTTTATTGTTCTCCCGCTTTAAGCGGGACCACGCATCGTGTCGGAGCGGGCAAAGGGGAAAAGACAATGTATAGAAAAATACATTTTTGAAGGAGGCGGCGCACCAGCAAGTACCACCCGGGACGGAGGGTTGCTTCTACGTAAGAGGGGAGTCTTGCTTGGATAGAAGAATGATATGCACTTGCAAGCAAAAAATACTTGTCACGCCTTACGCACGCCATAGAATATGAGTAAGATTTTGACAGACAACCCAGAGAAAGACGCCAGAGCACAGAGAAGCTGCATGCATAATTCGGTCAAGAGGTATATATAAACATGCTTCAATCTGCATCAACGATTGTCAATCGTTTGCAATCTTAGAAGATTTGATGTTCTAGCTTACCATATCATCTCTCTTCATTATTTTTGTAAAAGATGAAGAGAAAAAGGTAATGTACGGGGGTTGCTCATTTTATAGGTACCTCAAAAAAAGATTTTCTGTTATCAGAGACAGTGCTTTACGTCCCGGGAACTTCGAATGTTGTTTCACACTACAATATCTTTTTGTGAACCGGCGCAGTGACATGTAAGGCCTACGAATCTTTCTGTGTTGTAGTGTAAGTACAACGCTATTTGGAGCTTTCGATCTTCCTCCGGGAACTTTGACGGAACGTGCTTACCTCTAAGCCAATTTTGTAGGTGTTCAAAAGTATACTTTGGATAGTGCATCGTGTCGAAACAGACTCGCGTGTCTCTCCCCAACGCTGGATTTGTATCCGCCATCGAGACTCCGAATTATGCAAAATCTCGCTATGCATCCGCCATCGAGGTTCCAGGTTCCATCGTTAACAGCAGGGGATAATATCTCTATGTCATTGGATACACCTTATTGATTACTTGCGGTTTTGAAGATACGTCCATATTGGGGATAGGGAAGCATACATGCAACAGGGTCTATGGTGTCTGAATCATCGCTGCTGTATCATGCAGCTCGCCATCTTTGTCCGGGTTCCAGAGCCGTAGTCTTAAGATTAGGCATTGTAAGCGAGAACAATCCGAATGTGAGAATAGGATGATGTACAAAGTCGGCTATCAAAATAAGCGTCTGCTCAAGATTATAACAGCAATGAAATGAAAATATGATCTCGATAACCACCCAGTGTTATCGAGAATGCAACCTATTTTGTAATATATATATCAACTGACAGCACTCGATGATAATATACCGCAGTGTGACATGCAATACGTACGCATTGGGACTGTTATAGATGCATAGTCTGCTGGAACGTCGGAAAGGATCGGTTTCACCACAATGATTGCGACATCATTGGCGCAGTGCAGTATTTTGGAAGTATAACATTAAGTTGGAGACGAAATACTAAAGCAAATATCAAAAGAAACTCCCGTTGATTCGTCTTTCGAAGCTTCTATATGCATGCAGAGCGATCCAAAAGGAAATCGAGCAGCAAAGAAGGAAGTTGCACAAAGCGTTGTATCTTTTCGCGTGCTAGGTTCAATAAATTTCAAGAGGAATTCGACGTTTGGGGAATATTTTCAGTGAAATTCGAGGCGTTGTGCTATTCGCTCGACCTTCATAAACATCCATTCTCTGGCGGTTTTGCACCCGCAAGCACAGCGCCGTCGAATTGCGGTTAATTCAGACCTGCGTTCGCCTAAATTTAGGTGTATGAGGCAGAGCGTGAGATAAGTGTTCAGCCATCAGCACCTTCCCCGTTGTATCATTGATCTTTCTCCATGATGACGCTTTTTCAGTATAGAAACTCCTGGAAAAATGATGCCAATGTCTGTTGACATTTCTGATCTTAGTAGCAAATCAGGAATAGTCGATAAAACAAAATGCTGTTTCTTTAGTATGTTAGTGATTTATTTATTATTTCTCTTTTAATGCGGCGTCGCCAAGGTCCAATGAGGTCATCTCATTGTCCGACGACGATGCTGCCGCTGCCGCTGCAGCGCCTTTGAGCGCCTGAGACGTCGTTGCAGCACGCTGGAGATTTGGTTTGCCAGGTTCCTTGACTGTGGCACCACCTCCAGGATAGAGCCTAGGGCTGATCGGTAATATTGGGCTCATGGCATCCTTGACAATTTCTCCACTTGCACCAGCAGGAAGTTTCACGGACAAATTGTCATTCTTCTTGGTCTGCGCGCTGCTCGGGATACCGGTTGCACTCTTGGATGTTGCCGTCTTTGTAGGTTTTGGACGGTGCGTGTCGACAGCATCAATGTGGACTGTTGTGCACGATGGTTAGTCAGCATATTCAAATGACAAAGGATGACTCACACTGATACTTGCCTTTGAATCTCTTCTCCTCACATCCATATGCTTTGGGAGTAAGTTCGATGACTGTATGCAGAGGTATCTTGATATACGGAAGTTCCTCGCTTGTCTTATTCATAAAGTATGCATAAATACAACGCAGAATTGCTTGATGACCAATGATTAAGATATTTTCATGTCGCTCCAATGCCATGATAATGGGTTCTAAACGAAGCACGACGTCTCTGTAAGACTATATATACAAAGCTGTATGGTTAATTAACTTCTGCCTGTAAACACACTGTTTCCTAACTAACCTCGCCTCCTCTATATCTGTAATTAAACTTGTCTTCATCTCGATTTGCAAAGTCCTCTGGATACTTTTCCTCAATCTCTTCATATGTCATGCCGTCACATACACCAGCATCGAGTTCATCCAATGCTTTCCATTGTAGTTTTGGGTACGGAAGCAACTCGCCAGTCTGTATAGTACGTTTCATCGTTGATGTCCACACAGTCAATGGCTGATCACCGAGGTTTTCTCTGATCAGCTTAGGTAGCTCCTGTGCATAAAGACGACCTCTTGGAGATAACTCTGAATCGCCACCAATTTTTCCGTGCAAGTTGTACATGGATTCGCCGTGCTAGCAAGTTCGTGAGCGGAGGAGTTTACAGGTAATACAAAGCTGCTGCTTACTCGACTCATATAAATTTTTCTCGGCGCTATGTGGAGATTCATGAGATAATAGACAATCCTAGACTCAAGATATCCTTGAATCATGTTGATGATGACCTGGCTACCGACATTGATGAGCTTAATGTATGTAAAGTCCTCTTCAGTAATTGTCTGGTATAGTTCTTGATAGTGATCGATGCGTGCTCGGAAATCAACCGCGGCGTCGTCGGGATCCATGTTGACATAATCGGGCGACGATAATTTGACGTCCTTGATGTTATTCAAGATCAGCGTCTCGTCCTGGCAAATTGACTCGATGAATAGCACGAGGATATCACGTTTTGTCAGCTCGTCGTGCAACCACTTTCGCCGCTGATACGTGCTGTTCGTCGCGTCGTAGATACCGACGATCCCCTGCTCGGTCTCGTACCATTGCAACATGTCTTCCAATGCTGCAGCTGCAGCTTCCCTTCGGTGCTGCTCGCCAATAGGATTGTGAGGGTCGAAAAACGTGTGCGGAAGACTGGCGCCGTGCAATTTGCGTCGATAGTTGCCGACATTGAATACTTTGGTTTTGATACCAAGCCACGTCAAATATCGGCAAACTGAGCGAGGAATCTGATTAGACTCAACGGTCGTAAGATTTACGCAAGTTCAAGTGTTACCTTTCTGTGAAATGTAGGTTTTGCCTCGGGCTGGAAGGCCCACCATCTACGTCACAGACAAGGAAGAGGAGACTGGATTAGAAGCCAAGGTGTAGTACTATTGGAGGTCGGCATACCACACACGCAATACGCAGATCTTATGTTGCGATTTGCAAGATTAGCACGATACATTTATTTAGCAAGGTCTCTATCTATACTCTTACTGAAACTCATGTCGTTTTACAAGCGGCGGAGAAAGGGTTAGTGACACCGAGGAGATGAGGGAGGAAGGGGGTACATGTCTGATCTTTAATATGCAGACATGCCGCTTCGTCGTCGTTTCTCCAGCAATTCATTCACCTTGCACCGCACGTAATTCATCATTCCGAATTGGCTTTCTGAGCACAGACTCTGCAGCTCACACTTCATGTTTCTGTGCAATATGGATACCACTTCCGACCTAGAACCATTGTCAGAATAACGCGTGCTGCCGTGCAACGCGAAATTTTTAAGCTCGCTTACACAAAAGTCTTGTGATCATCTTCCATGTCAAATGTCCCGTCGATCCAATTCTCTTGCAGCATTGCGCCGTCGGAGGCAGATGCAAAAGTTTCGGATCGCTTGGTAATCATGCAGATTGCTTTGCGACGGTCTCTCGGTGTCAAAGAAATAAAACATGTTGCAGGAAGCCGAAATCTACGTGCCAAGGGATCAGTACATACTTTTGTTTCGCAAAAATTACAGCGTTGCCTACCGTGATTTGTCCTTTGAGCATAATCCGAGAAGTTGGATATCCCTCACGGCAAGGTTCGGGGCATCAAAGGCTTGGGCCTTGAAATCGGATACAGCATAAGTTAGCATGTTACTCGGCGTTGGTTTCCATCCGCTTACATGGCTGCCCCATTTGTAAACTGCATAGATATCGAGGCCGTATATATCACCATCCACTAACGCGAGAATAGGCATTTGCTTGTTTTGTAGCGAAATATACTTGATCATATGCCGAGTGGCAATATCCTGCAAGATTTGCGTTAGATTGTATTCTTCCTTTATCCTCCAAAAAATAATACCGGATATCCTCGACCCTATATGAGAAGTTTAAGAAATCAATACAAACTCACCGTGACAATAAAATAATGATATTATTGTACTCACAGTAATTAAAATACACCGTGGAAATAGATAATGAAAACCAGTGGAGATGAGGTGACGAAAACTTGCCTGCAAGGCGACAGTTAGTGATTGCACCGCACCTGTGTCCCCTGAAACCTAACCTCTTTTTCAATGACGAGAACAAAATCTGCTTGACATTCTACTTTTGTTATTTGGCTCGTAGGTGGTATCAAGACACCCTAAAAGTGTACTGAATGTCAGCAACATAAACTTTTATCCATCACAATCGCTTTGACCTGCTCATCGCTGCAATATTCGTCGTCCGTGAACGTATCCGCGATGCAGTCAATGGTCCTTCCATTTTTAAGGACGATCTTTGCCGCACCAAACATGAGGCCTTTAGACGCAGCTGTCTGAACATGGAGGCGTTAGATGTAAATACTCAATAGCATTTGCAATATAGATGATACTTGCCACGTTGAGACAGGAACGTGGAACGTTAAAATGACACGACAGATCGTCTATTATCTGTTGTTACATAAATGTCAGTGAATATCAATTGTAGACCTCCATCTATGTATCTGATTCACAAACGCACCTTGTCAACAGATCTTTGTGTTCCAAAGAGCGTAACGTCTCGATAAAATATATCTCTTTTGGATACCATCACGTTACTACATAGTGCTTCGTGGATAATTTCCATGACTCGTAAATATCGCGCTATGGACAAATAGAAAATACTTGAGTACGCAAACGTGTATACGTATATAACATTTGAGGAATCCTATACCAAATGTTCTTGCTGACTGTGGACCGTTAAGTACGAGTGCTCTAGCGTTTCGACTAGTAGTAGAGGACGATGTAGACGATGAGGCCGCAGACGACGACGAAGGAAGCGACGAGGATGATGGTAAAGAGGAAACAGCATCTGCGGTGCTGGAAGAGTTCACAGACTGTTGCTGCAGCTCCTGTGTAGAGACGGATGGTACAGCATTTTCAGATGCATTTTTGCGCGACCTAACAACAACAGATGATGGATTACAAACAAGCTTGCCGAGGAGTCATTTGCAAGATATACATTTACCTTTTGGCTCTATCCTGACTGCTCTTTGCTTGACGTGAGAAGCTGGGCAGCTCTAGCGGTAATCCGATAGCCATTTTTTGAATAATTGAAAGGACCAATTCTTCGATTCCCTCAAGTACACTCTCTCTATTCAATCAGGTTAGTACCTTGATGTTGCTGGCTATTTGCGTGTATCATAACCCAAACCTTGGCTGGATTTGAGTGCCTGCGAAGACATCGTTGCTATCTAATGCTCGCTTGTTTCCGACTGTCAATGGTTGCTCGTCAAGCACGACGGGATCGTCGGTGAAAATGCTAAAATCTTGAACGCCGAGGGCTGGCTCGGGCGGTGGCGGCGGCGGCGGTACCACTGCTGCTGCTGCATCATACTGCGGCGCATTGTTGCCAAAGGCGTCTCCTTCCATTGGGTACGACGAAGGCACGATTTGTTGAATGAGTTGAGACGGTCCATTCTGGCTTGTTGATTCCAGAAAAATGTGTTGCTGCTGTATGCTATCATCGAGAGAGGACAAGAGTGTCGGAATGATGAACTGGCTCGCGCCATCTTCGTCACACAAGAGATCGTTGTCACAAGGCATTGTTTGTGCAACAGCACTACACTGGGCGCTGTGCCACGTGTCAATGATTTTGTTTGCGCAGCCCATAAAGATAGCGTCAAAATACTGGGAAGAGGAAGGAAAGAAACGGGATTGGACTCTTCTTTTTTCTTTCTCTTTAGGATTACGTAACCATGCTCTGTGCATGTGTCATTTTTTCCATGCTCCACATTCAATTTTGCGCCTCCAGAAATAATATGAAACGATGAAGATGCACGCCCAATCAAGACTGCAGAAAAGTATACATCAGCCTTAATGAACGATATCGTTTTGCCAAGAGGGTTCCTCCCTCCTGACATCTTTTCTTTCTTGCGCTTTTCACACACATTTTCTCTTTTCTTCCTCTTTCCAAAACAATGGAAGCCTCCAACGGTATACGTTAACTACTCTGAAGGGCTTGAGAGTTACTAGAAATCGCACTAAAGCATAATTCACCCGTTTTCAGGGGGACCTCCTTACAGCAGCGGCAGCAGTCCTACGTCGTCAGCGACTCTAGCAACAGGCTCAAATTACAAGACTGCAAATAATGGGCCTTTGCCAGGCGAGATGGATTCCAGCGACGGCGTAGCACCGGGATGTACGTAATATACACTAACCAGCAGCAATGTATTTGCGTGTACTAAACAATTTTTGACTAGCAGATATCATTGCATTTGAAGTCATATTCTCGATTGTATTGTTTTTGGTTATTGCGAGCTGTTACGCTGTTGCGATACGACGCAGAAGAAGGAAGAAACGAGAAGCAGCAAGATTACATGCATTGCTGCCTGTTTGTACAGATTCAATGTTAGAGCGCGCATACGCACGAAATGAGCGGCCTATCCACTCCATCATACAAGGCGATCCTCCACCTTACTCACCACCAGATTCCACGCTCAGATTACCCGATCATGCAGTAACACGCTTATCAAATGCATTGCTGCGAGCGCATACGACGACGATGCAAGAACGGCCAACATCTAGTCTACAACCGTCCATGCTAACAAGTGATTTCCCACCGAAATATTCTGATCTTCAGAGTACAGCAGTTGATGAACGTAGAGATTCTCTTCAATCAATGCTCAGAGCGCCCAGCAGCAACCACAATGATGAAAATAACACTGACGAGAGACATCCTTCCTGTTATACTACTACCACTGGTTTATCTAACAGTAACCAACAAAGAACAAGGTGAACTGTCTACTATACTTGGACGATGTATATTATTTTTCTTCTTCTGAACATATACGGCGTATTGTATCTGCTAGCACGTTTTCGTTGTAGATAGGATACCCGCGATCTTTAGAGACTGCACCTCGTATTTGCACACAGCGGATATTCAGAGCTTCCACCGCTGCCACGTCGACCTTGACAGCGCTGTTATCGAGGAATACGAGATGAGTGATAAATGAGGACGGCGGTTCGGCTTGGAACTGGTTGTCAGGGAAAGGTGGGAAATAATGCGGTGGTGTGTGGCCATGCGGAGGCGTGCCCGGAAGAATGTTTGTATTTGTAGATGAAGAGGATGAAGGTGTTATGCTGGGGAGGCTGGCACGATCGCTCTCTGCTCCATCCAGAGCCTGATAGAATGCCCGCTGGGCATCCACCTTGCGGCTCTGGTTGAGCGCTGCAGTGATTGTGTTGATGAAATCGATGGCTGTGTAACCGTCCGTTTCGCGGTCATTGGTACCGTTGAGTAAAAGTATCTTTTGCTTCAGAGTTGAGGAATGGCAAATGGCGTTTCCGATGCTACGGAGGATGAGACAAGGGACAATGGAGGTGTAAAGTGAGCCGATGGAATAAATAAGGGTCTTTTTACAAGACAGGTGATCGACAACCCGTGGATTTGGTAATGGATATATTTCTTGGCCGTACTGGTTAATGTAGTAGATGCGTTGTATGGGTGAAGATAATTTCTGATCGGCGTGCTTTGAAAAGATCAGGTTGGCATTCTTGTCGAGCTCCGGAGACAATGGATAATCGTCTTCGTTGCCCAATGCGAGATGTGAGAAGGCATCGATCGGGTTCGGGCGAGTCCAGCGGCAGCCTGGCGTCGGATGGCGTTTGCCACCGACTCTCTGAGCAGGAGGATGAGAGATTTCATTTTGTCCGTTGAGAGTATCTCCATTGGTTAGCTGCGCTGCAATCGTTGCAGTGTGATTGGTACTGATAACGGGTACTACTTTGGCGCTATCCGGTATACCCGTAATAGCTGAAAACAGGAAGAGCGCTGCTTCCAAGTTTCCGAAAAACAAACGCGCGCCTGTCAAAAAGAAGTTGCCAATGCTTCCATTTCGAAAGTTGAATCCCTTGTGCGCACGCTTGATGACTTCAAAGTGGAAGCTATTCAAGAACCCGCGGATGGCCTCCCGTTTCTCTGCAGGAACATTGGCCCAGAGTGCATGACGTCCTTCAACGATAGACGTCCATTCATCCTTGACTTCTTGCTCGCTTGCATCCGCCGGTAATCGGTAGCTTAGCAATTCTTTCAAGGCTGTCCGCTCCTTGCTTCGATCTGTTTCCACAACATCAATGAGCCGGGTAAGCCGTGATCGTAAATCTCCAATGCTGGGGCCACCGAGCACTCGCAAAAGTTCACTCTGCCACTCATGTTAGGACAGAATGTAAAAAAAATCAACGGTAAATTACCGAAGAACCGCCATTGTCTGAGACGCCAAGGACATAGCATACGTCGTTGCTAGGGGAACTGTGGAAGGCGTTCACAACGTGATTGCACGCAGTGCCACCGGAGAAAATGACAAATGAAGAATCAGAAGACATGAGAAGGGTATATGAATGCAAAGTGGACAAAGGACTGTGAGGGTGGGCGCACTCTCTGTGTGCGTATATATATCTTATCGGCCAAGTTTCGTTTTTCCATTGGTTGTAGATCCTGCTTATCGTTGATAAGACGAGCCTCGATTGGGCGGCAAAAAGTTACTTCTTACACTATTCCTCAGATAAGTATATTCTCAGTGACTCACAGGGCACAACTGAGTTATATGCCTACATCCCTGCAAAACCCGGGGTCTATCATTGAAATATACATTCTTGCCGGTGATTTTTGTACAAGGAAGAAGAAACAGTGATCTTTTCTGAAAAACATCTTCGGTGATCCGTTGGGTGTTCCCAACAGACAGTCTGATACAACCCTTCTATCACTGCTAAAAATAGCCACAATAAAGGGGATATGTTCTATTGCTTCTATGATAAAATAACCGATCTATAAGTATCGTGCACTCGGCTGATCTCGGTTTTTGATCTTGTTGGTTGCACGTGATCACTCTGGGAGGAAAGATGCATTCGCTGATGAGTTGGCAGTCACATATGATAGTAATACATGGCAACAACAATGCATACTTGAGGTTATGTCTCAACATCCGCGGAACCATGCGGATTCGTATGTGAGAATAGCTGCGCCGAAGAACAGCATCACTTTGCCCAGCACTGAGGTTCGATCCGAATGACTTGCCAAAACTAGTAAATCTTCTTTCAGCCGCCGCGGATTGCACGCAGTCTTCTACAGTAAGGAGACTAGAAGAATAGAATGAATGTCTGTCACCAACGGTTAACATTCTCTGAAGACTTTTCGAATGCGATATGGAGATATGAAATCCATAGCGGCGCATAAAAAATTGGACGACTAATTTCACTTTGCTCAACGTATGCAAGCAGATTGGACAAGAACTGTCAAAATATACGAGGACAAAAGGCTTCAACAATAAAGAATTCTGGCGGACTGTTAGGCAAAGTACAGTACAATGAATTTCGGTTACAGCCTCGACCCTTCTTTTGCAGAGTCTTGTTGAATATAAATAGCTAATCTTCGACGAGGGCATGCATTTGATCTATCAAACTATGCATATTTCCAAGCTCATATTCGCAACATCTGCCACGTCAATGTTTATCTTTCGGCTCGTTACTGGTCAGCAGCAGTATAAATGTGTTTGCAAAACGTTGGATCTACAAGGAGACTACACTGAGGAGATTTGCGTGCCCGAGTACGGCGACTTCGTGGAAAAGAAAATCCCTATTCGATGATCATGATCATGTTCGTTTGTTCCAACATGACGCCGGATACCGTGGAATCCTTCAAGAGGACTGCAAAGCAATCTACAACATGCGCAGTGTGCTCGGGATGACGTTTAAGCAAGATCCATAAAGTGATTATCCTTGCAACACAATGTCCATCCGTTCCCGTCGCCTTGTAGGCTAATAATTCCATGTAATCTATATTACATTGTCGAAATCGAATTTTGATGCACTTTGCACCGTTAATGTCTGAAGCAGCGCCGCTGCTGTCATTGCTTTAAATGTTGTACCCCGCATCCCAGGTCAACCTTCCCCTTTTGTCCCGTCCCGCACAACCATGGCGAAACAAGGCTCACTGTTTGTGAGATTTCGACAATTTGATGCTTACGCAAAAACGCTGGACGATTTCCGGGTCAAGACGACATCTGGGGCTTTAGGTTACTATCCCAACAACCAAAAGTATATACGAGCTACAACCAAGGAAACCTAACGATCCTGCCATTTCTCTCCTGCAGTTACGGTATTGAGCGCGCTGCTCATTGCATACCTTGTAATGTCTGAATTCATTGCGTACCGTACACCAACATGGCAGCCAGAGCTTGTCGTGGACAGAGGACGCAAGGACAAGATGACTATACACTTTAACGTGACCTTTCCAAAAATGCCTTGCCACAGTAAGTAGAGTTGTTCTTCTGCTCTGTTCCCAGAAGCAAGCACTGACACTCTAAATAGTGTTAACACTCGATATTATGGATGACTCTGGCGAACATATAAGCGGGTACATGCACGATGTATACAAAGTACGGCTTGATCCTTTTGGAAAGCGAATCCACACTGAAAAAGCAGACAGTAAGTGTTAGCAACTTACGACATATTGACCCGCCCATGTTATTGATCGCGACAAAAGAGCTTGGGGACAACACGCACGGTGCTCAGCTTGCATTTCAAAAGCAAGAGAATGAATGCGGCAGTTGCTACGGTGCGAGAGCGGTTCGCGAGGATGGATGCTGCAACACGTGCGAGGATGTGCGACAGGCATATGCCAACATGGGATGGGGTATGGCCAACCCGGACGATATCGAGCAATGCGTACGCGAAGGCTGGCGCGAGAAGATTGAAAAGCAATCGAACGAAGGGTGCAACATCCACGGCCAAATTGCAGTGAATAAAGTACGCGGTAATTTCCACATTGCGCCCGGTCAGTCATTCCAGCAAGCAAACATGCACGTTCACGACCTTAAAGAATACACGGAAGGAGCAAGTGATGGCCACGCATTTGATATGTCGCATACAATCCATTACTTAAAGTTCGGACCTGACCCGCTCACTGGAAAGAAAGTGAACGATCATCCAGCGTTATCTGCAGTTACCAATGCTCTGGCAGGCACAGAAAAAATGACAGATAACAGCAAGTATCATCGTCCATTGATATAAGCAATGCATACTTTTTGTCTAAACTGGGTTAACTTTTATTAGCACGCACTGTTTACCAATACTTTTTGAAAATTGTATCCACGCAGCTGCAACCGCTGTCGGGCCCTCCCACATACACCAACCAATACTCTGTCACTCAGAATGAAAGAACGTTGGTATCCAACGTACAGGGTCTCCCGGGTATGAATCTAAACTCTACATTCACAAACGTAACTCGATTGACTGATACGTTCCTGTGTAGGAGTCTTTTTTATTATGGATATCTCCCCGATGCTCATTATTTACCGAGAAGAGCGAGCCTCCTTTGCAAGTTTCATCACCGGAGTTTTCGCCATAGTTGGTGGTATCTTTACAGTAGCTGGTCTATTTGATCGTGCAGTGTACAGTGCAGAAAGGGCATTAAAGAAGAAAATGGAGCTAGGCAAAACACTGTAATTTGGCCTGGATTCCATCAGATGTATACCCTTCTTCGTTGTCCTTGTTGTTGTTTTCTTTAATAACAAATATTGCAATTGAACGCTGCCTTCTCAAAGTAGGTAGGTTTAGATGATTTATTATTATCCCTTGTATGGAGGATTGACAAGCGATGCACTGTACATGTCTGGTCAGATAAAAGCAAACAGAGAATATCCACATCCACCGTAATTACCTTTGAACATTAGTTGAGCCTAAGCTCAGTGAAGATAGAATAGAATCGATATCAGTCTTTGTCATTTCCTTTGGTCTCTTGGCAAGACTCTTCTCGGTCAGAGCTTGCAATGAGCCGATTTCTGCACTGCCGTTTAAACTTGGAGATGTCTGGGACGTTTGCTGTGAAACTAGAAATATTGCAGGCTGTGAGCAATGAATTGATACGTTTTCCTTTTGTTGCACTTACTTAGAGCCTCCTTTAGGCTTTCCACATTGATTATGCTCTTTTGGCTTTGTTGATTTGCGGACTAGATGATGTAGAGTTAGCAACCAAAAAGTTTTAGGATGGCGTAGTTGCTTGCTTACGTTTGTAAAGTCTCCATTCGACCAAGGTGTTGCAAGCTTCGGCTTGAGTTCTTCGAGATCGCGTGAGGAGCGAATTCTAAACGATCGTTCTTGGTTGACTGTAAAAGATGATCGTTAGAATGGAGGGGAAATGAAATATATATCCACATTCGTGCCGTTGTAAACTTGCCAAATGCTTCCGAGCCCCATTCAACGTAAAGTTTGCTTTCCAGATCCAAACCGTGCGTATCCTCTTCGTCGCGAAGCTGGCCATCCTTGGAAAGGATTTCCACAATGACGTGGCGGTCGAGAAACTTGTCGACAGGCGTCGTGTTCTCAGGTTCGAGTTCATCGAATTCGCGAATGTGCGCTACTGTATCTGCAACGCCCGGTAAAAAGATGGGCGAGTATTCCTTGTGAGCAACCCGCTCATCCTTGACCTGCTTCAGATAAGTTGTAAGGCGCTCGATAAAGTGCACTTTGGCGACCATGCCAAACCATTCCAGGATAGCTGCAGCGACTGCGCGCTGTCTGGAAGTCTGCTTAATCTTGCCTTCCTTGACAAGATTTTGCAGCTTGAAGACGAGTGGCACGGTGCGCACGGTGCCATCACCGCCGAAGCGACGGGTCAGTGAGCAAAGAAGGGTATAAAGCGCGCCTACGTCGAAAACATTGCAGTCTGGAAGCTGGACCCAGTCGATAATTGTTTGATGAACAGCGCTCACAAACATCACATCGCCGTGCTGTGTAAGCAAATGCTAAATGTACGCATTAGCCTCTTTATATTTGTTGAAAAACTGTCTTGATTCTACGCACCTTTGGGTAAGGTCTACATGATCAATTGGAAGGTTTGCTTTCACGTTAGTAAATCCTCTATATCTTTTCACTTTGTTGGCACTTACTCGGGCGAGAGATCGGCTTCGGGCGTGGTTGCGTCCAAGTAGCGCGTCAATGTCTCGGCAAACTCCACTCTTGTTTCTGTAACATTACAGTTGTGAGCATCTTGCTTCAAATTGACGTTTTAATATCGGACCCTACCTGAAGTGGCGTCGGTAAGCAAACCGATAGCAGGTAGCCACGTCGTCAAAGAGAGTCCATTGTTGATGTACTGAGCAGCAACAGCAGGACTTTCGCCCTGTTCATCGGTCTTGTCGCTAACATTTTCGCAGCTGGTGGTAACGATCAGATCAAGACATTTTAAAGCGACTCGTCTGTATTCATAGATGGGTAAGCCCTCCACTTGTTCAAGCGTTGTGCCAGTTCGCAGCTTGGCGACAACGTAGCCAGCAACGTCGTTTAACTGGTTTGGATAATATGTCTGCGATGCAAGGCCTCCGATACTGTGAGCAAACCCTTGATGCACGGCGTATTCGTACGTGCTCTCCAAATCAGACGGATCAGGATCTTCGTCGCGGAAACGGCGACCTTGCAGTGACTTTACAAGGTGAGTGAACAGCGAGTTCAAGACCTCGAGAACTGAGATGCCAACGAGCGGAATGTTGGCATTGAGGATAGTGTCCAGAATAGAAACGAGTGATGCTAATTTGTCGCTCATGACATATGTCTCTCCATTGTTGCCTTTGATGCTATCCAGTTGCTGCAGGATCTCGGAAATGAGTAGGTATCGGTTCTGAGTCTGGAGAGAGCTCAAGATAAGCTCCATGAGAGATACCGCAAAGTTGGGTGGCCACCATTTCTTCTTGGTATCCATGTAGCTAGACAATCATTATATTAGCTTGTGGTTACCTACTGCTCAAGTTACACATACGAGAACAAGGGACTAAGAGCAGTTCTGACAGCGGCTCCGTTCAATTCTCCAAAAAGAAGCGATGTGCTCTTTGCAGCCATAATCTCGATTGCGTTTGCGTTGACGCTGTCGCTCTTGAGAGTTGATTGACGGATATCGATAGCGTCATCGCTTTAACCATAATGTTAGATATGATACCGTCTTTTTAATATCATCCAATGCTTACTCTTTGACAAGAGCGTTCGCTGCCGTCGAGGATTCGGCCAAAGTGTTGAAAAGAGATGGAAGCAGGATATTAAGTTGAACTTTAAAGTTGGAAGCATGGATTGCGGGAGAAGAGATTGTTGCCTGCAATGCTCTGTGGCCTATATGTCGCCATCTCCATAACATTGTTATCCAATTGAACCGCTGGTGGTTTCTTGGGGTAAATTTTTACTCTTACTGGATGGAGTCCTGGTTGCAGAATTCTGCAAATCTCTTGATCAAAGATTCATAATCGGTGGTGAACTCTGAATCAACTCCCAGCGTTGATCCATCGTGGTAACCGCAAAAAACAATAAACTATAACAATCCCAGTTAGTCAACTCTCCAGCAAAGTCGGAATGTTTATGGCGCGCGCGCGTATGTGTGGTTTTTACCGCTTCACACGAAAGGTCGACCAACTCGATATCATTTTTGCTGAGTGTCATGTTGAGGATTTTGACAACGTATCTGGAGAACAAGTTGAGATCTCGGTGGCACGCTTGAATAAGCGCCTTTATGATTTCTAGGGACACTCGATTGTTTCTATTCGCTTTGGGTGTCAGCATTTGTCGAATATCGTCCGGGCTAAACAAACATACTGCTTTCGGTTCTTTGCAACGTCGCGTTCGACCTTCTTTTCGATAAAGCTACCGACCTTGGTCAGTTTGACAGGTCTCGAACTGGCGTAAAACGTAAGGTAGCTGAGTTCTGAAGATCGAGGTCCATCTTCACCCTCCTTTTCAGGGTAACAATTGTTAATGAGCGTAGCATGTTTGACATAACTGGAGTTACTTTTGTTAATGCTTGGACTGCCGCAAACCCCTTCGCCTTAGTATTCGCTTACAGGTGCATGATGGTGGCTGATGGAAGGAAGGAAGGGAATGAAAGGAAAGGGGATGGAGGCGAATTAGTGCGCGGGAGGTTGTGGCTAAAAGTCTCGTGAATGGTACTTCTTTTGGGTTACTAGGTTGCCCCTCCACACTTTTCACGAAGCTACTGAGTCACTTCATTTCATCCCAAGACGGCAAGCAAACTGGAGCTTGTGTAACGCTCTGCAGAACTGGGAAGCTCGTGAAAGCGTTGAAAGCTGTATATCCCCAATAATGCTCATTTGGACTAGAGTATCCTTTTCCCTGTTGCTTGACTTACTGCAAGTGACCTTCATACGTAGTACTTGCAATAACCTTGACAAATATTTTGCTACCGAACATACAAACAGAGGATAATAGGAACATTGAGCACATTAAACTAACGGATCCATTCGTTACGCAAATGTATGCTTCAATCCTAAAGAAAGCGAAATGCTCGATAGTTGAAGAAGATAATACACGTAAAAAGTTTGCGCGTTCAGCTTACAAATGGTGCTTCCTATCATAAAAGTCCAGTGCTCAGTGCTATGTTCATATCTTCTGGCAGATTCGGACCTTGCTTGCCCACGGGCCACAACAACTCTAACCTAATCGGCGAACTAGCGACGAAACGCAGAAAACATGAAACATGGGAGGATCTGTAGCAAGGTGTATGATTCTTGCAAAACTTTTTACTCGTTCCAATGACATTGTAAGTTGTACAGAATGTTGGTGAAAAAAGGCGTGAATGTGGCCTTCTTCACCGAAATGGTTGTACTTTACGCTTGTTGCCGGTAAAGAATGCAAATATCTTGCTTTTATGCTTTCTTTTCTTCGGCTCTGGACTTTGCAGTGGATGCACTGGGATATCATCGCTTTGATAGGTAGTGTGCATTGAAGCAGCTGTTGGCGCGGAAGAGCGTCTGCAAAATATCCTTTTCGGCTGATGGTCACCCTTGGCGAATAAACTTTGTCGTCGTTTTGCGAGCCTGGTGCCCAGATATTGCATGTGATCACCGACGATCACTTTTAAGGATTTCCGTCTCGCGTTCAAACGCTGCTGCTGTTGCTGCTGCTGCTGTGAGTTCCCAGTCTCTGGCGTATTATCCACTGTTACAGGTTGCTGCTCTTCCATCCGATCTTGCCAGTGTTGTAAAGGTGTTGAGTACTCGCTAGGACAGTCTAAAGAGAACTTGACGTTGCAGTATACGTCGTCTTCGCGGTCGTATTGTTGCATGGCGCTCGCTTTTGTCGACTGCTTGGTGGACTCGAGCATCAAATAAATCGCAGAGACGATCCAAAAAAGAGGGCCGTATACCTGCTGCCAGCACAGCAAAAACTGCATTTTGAATGTATCCCATTGCTGAGCGGTTGTCGCTGTCATTGATAGAACTAACATCTGGACGAGTACTCCCGCGTGCCTGGATATTACCAACATGCTGGTGTGCAGTGGCTGTTTAGATAGACAAGGTGGAAGAGAGGAAGAGAGAGAAGGGGCCGCATGCAAACGCAAAGGAGAGGAAGTACAAGTGACCAGACAAGGTTTAATACAAAATCACCATCATCATCCACAACAACACGCATGCTCATGCGTCTCGCTAAATCTTGCATTCCCGTCCATGTTTTGCCCCATGAGCATTGCCTTATTTGCAGACCCTGAATTCTCGTGCACCCTTACATACAGGAATGGAAAAGCCTGTCCGTACATCTTTAGTTCGAACGACCAAAGAGGGTGATACGTCTAAGAGAGAAGATGAGACAACGGATGCCACAGAGATCATCTGCTCAACATGGTCACGATTCTAATATGATCAAAGTAAATAAACAGATTCTGTTCCCTTTTTCGAAGTCGTTGAATCCAAGTCTTTTTAGGATATCTCGGGAGCCTGCCAGCTGGACCAAGGTACACAGAAGGCAGAACAATGCTTGATTTGGTTGCTGTAAATAAGAACACCAAAATGAACTCGCTATGCTCTCCATGGATATATAGCAGAAACTTCGATTCGTCTGAGGTGTTGCATTGGACATGAATTTTCCAACTTTGCTGCTCGAGTGCGAAGTTTCTAGGAGGCAATGATAACGGTATAAATCCCAATTGCGAAAGCAGGAAACAGCTTGACATGCAGAATAAACAGGATACACATATGCAGCAAAGCCATATATAATTGCCTTGTTTGTGTCTATTTGCCACAATGCGCAGGCCGCGCATCTGGATGTAATTTAACTGCTTGGAATGTTGATAGATTGAAAACACTGTTTTAAATCTATGTTATCTGTATTATGTAAATGCGCTGAGCAGATAGAAGAGTATGAGACGTACCGACAGTCCCTTTCTTCCTACGGATCAATCTTACTCCTATTGCGCCGCGACCTTGGATTGTTTCTGTCGTTGATACAGTCCCCTACGTAGGACCCGCTCGGAGTGGCCTCCGTACAGGGTCAATGATAGGGCATATATCACTTCTGAACGGTTGATTTGCAACAACAATATAGGACAGTAAATAAAAACAACGACGATCTTATTCCCTCTATTGATGCGGACCTCTTCCCAGAATGTCATCAGTCTGATCTGAGCATTCAAAATTCTGGAAGCAAAAAAATTCTCTACAGGCTGCTAGTAACAAATAAAATGGATATCTCTGTGTGTAATGTTTTCTTCGATCATTGTCAACGCAAGATAGACCAATACCCTAACAAACACTTTGCTTATTCCGACGACTTGGGACTGCACGCCAAGAAACAATTGTCTTTAGCAAAAAATACCATTAATAATAAGATCCAAGTTGTTGCACAAGCGACTCGGCTGACACTTCTTTTCTTACTTGCAAGCATAGACATTTACATTTTTACCTAGAAGCGACTGACGAGTATGCTATTCTTGTATTGAATGCTGAGAGAGTATCTGGTTTTTGACAAGGCAATCATCACTCTGTTGTAGGAAATGCCAGAAGAAATCGGCAGTCGCTGGTCATCCCAAGAAAGCGTCTCCACCAAGGGAGCTTCGGTCACCGAAAAACCGCAGCATCGAGAAATAACTGGAATTGAGAAGCAGCAGCAGCAGCATTCGCAGAATCAGCAGCATGTTCCCGGCAATTGGTTCGTGCGTAACAAGAAACTATCTGCAACTTTAATGGCTCTCGCGGCAGCTGGCATTGCAGCGGCTATCATTGCACCCATTCTTATCTATGCTCCAAGCAGCGATAGGCTTAAAGGAGGAGGAGGACTACTCCCCCCATGGTCAGGCGCTGGTGGTACTCCAGGTAGAGATGCATTTGACGACTCGGCGCAAGCCAATCCACACGTCCCACCTCTGTCTGAGCCATTCCGGTACGGCGAAGACCCTATTCGCGGCGTAAACTTGGGCGGCTGGCTAGTTATCGAGCCGTTCATCACACCCTCCTTGTTTGACCAGTTTGATCCTCAAGACAACATTGTGGACGAATGGGGTTTGTGCGCCAAGCTCGGGCCAGAAGAAGCAAAAAAGCAACTGCAGCACCATTATGATACGTTTATCACTGAAGCCGATTTTGAAAAGATTGCAAAGATGGGACTGAACCACGTGCGCATCCCGACGGGCCACTGGGCTGTGCGCACCTTTGAAGACGAACCGTTTGTGCCACGTCTATCATGGGACTATCTCTTGAAGGGCATCCAGTGGGCACGCAAGTATGGTTTACGCGTCATGGTCGAACTGCATACAGCTCCTGGTTCGCAGAATGGCTGGAACCATTCCGGAAAATTTGGCACCGTCGGCTTCCTGAACGGCACCGAAGGCGACGTCAACGGCAACAGGACACTCGATATTGTCACCGAAATGATCGAGTTCTTTAACAAGCCAGAGTGGTCACACGTTACGCCCATTATGGGTGTCTTGAACGAACCGGCCATTTATCGCATCGAGACAAAGCGGGTCCAGGAATGGTATCGACAGAGCCACGATGCTATCCGCGGCATCACCGGTGACGAAAACGGACCGCTGCTCACTTATCACGAAGGATTCTTGGGCATGCCTTCCTGGTATGGTTTCTTCAAGGATCCGCACTACAAACGTGTCATTCTCGGTAAGTTTTGGAATACTTGTAGACGTCAAAAATATATGTATGGGACATTTTCTTACATTGATGAGTAAAAACAGAGACACACACCTACCTGATCTTTGACGATGGATTGGTCTCTATGCCCCGCGACAAGCAGGCAGCGTTCCCTTGCGGTAACTGGAAGCATGATCTCAACGAGTCGATGGCAGAAAACGGTCCAACGATGGTCGGTGAATTCTCTGTCGCTACAAACGACTGCGGCAAGTACCTGAACGGTGTGCGTCTTGGAACAAGATACGATGGCACCTTGGTCGAGAATGGCAAGCCTCGCGAAGCTCCTGCATGCCCGACTTGCTCGTGCCAAGGTGTCGATGACTGGAAGAACTGGGATAACAATTACAAGCAGTTCTTGAGACAATTTGTGGAGCGCCAGATGGATGCGTTTGAAGAAAGCTATGGCTGGTTCTTTTGGACATACAAGACCGAGGAACACATCAATCCACACTGGGACTATTCGTTGGGCTGGGAGCAAGGCTGGATCCCGCCAGATGCCAACAATAGAACATTCTCTTGCAAAGATATAAACCCTGCTATTTAATGATGATGATGAATAAGAAGGAGCGACTAACGAGAGTAATAAAATGGCTACAAAATATGCACAATGGAAAAGAAAGAAAAAAGGTGGGAGACCAAAATTTCAAAAGTGCTTCAATCCACGAGATGGCCTTTGCAACTTTCCTTGATCGGCTGGTACCGGAAATCGTCAATTTCGTCACCGATGCCGTCGTCGTCAAACGGCTCGCAATCCTCTTGCCATCCTCGGATGCCTTCTAGATAATTCTCCTGAAGACTAGCTCGGTACTCTTCTAGCTTCTCCATGTTTTCAATAGCCAGGTCTCGACTCCTGCGTTGTATCTCTCGACCGCGCATCGACATTTCGTGTGCATGCCGCAGTGCCGCATCCAGCAAGTCGCCGGTTGCTGTTACCAACTTGCCCATAATCACTCTGAGTATGTGATTATACCAAAAAGAGATGAGTGGCACAGACTGAATGAGTCCTATATTAAATGATCGGTTGATCAGCAGCATTTTTCACAAATGCAACAGTTTTGTCATGTGAACCTTCTAGCGTCCAGCTATCTTCTTGACGATATATCTTTAGCAGACCGCTATCTTGCTCTGTCTCTCGGAAATGCAAGGTTGTAATGGATGGCACTTGGAGGTGGACGAATGCAGGAAATATACTTGGTGAGAGGTTCTGTGTAAGGTGGACAACGGCTGTTCGCCTGTAAAGATTCAATTTCTCTCTCACGTGAATACACGTTTTCCCTCGGCTTTGTTATTATTCCTGGAAATGTTACCCATCAAACACAATGTTGTTGATAGTCGGTGGCTGTCTGTTGAGTGCCTGCCACACTGTATATACGCTTGGTCGCTTTTCTGTTAGATCAAGGAAGACTACGCGTGTGTGCGACACGTTTTCCCCTGCAATCGCAGACGACTCTTCTAACTTACTACTGAATGTTACTGATTCCTTCCGTACTCATCACAGGCGATGTTAAAACGGCATTGTCAAAGTAGTAGTACTCCAGTATTCGTTTCCACTTGATAGTGCTGTAAGAGAAAAGATCTTCAATGATATCTACGAAGCAACGTTGTTGGCACTCGGTTCTCGCGTCGTCAGGTGCAGGAGAGCGACATTACTGGTTATAAGGGCGCTTGACGAAGGTTCAAGCTGGGTATTGGATTCGTGATCGGTCATTGCGTTGTGAAAGGGAGAAAAAAAGCGACGACGACCGTGGCGGCCGCCGGTTACGCTTGTCGCACGTGGTGCTTACTGGGTTTCGAGCGGCATTGCTTCCAAAATGCGGTGCAACTCTGCAAAGCCTATACTAATATGGTCTAATGATAACAACAAACAAGACGTTTCCACTAAGCGTGAACAAATCCAGTTTTCTTGAACCCTATATCTAATTGTTCACGTTGTGAGCGAATATTATACCTGATATCAAAGATCTGTAAATACCGGTACTCCTTGGCCCCCAATTTAACAGTTGTAAATTTTAACGAGGAGTGCATTTTTGGAAGGATGAAGATGTAAGATGCATAAAGTACATACTAAAACGTAAATGTATGTCACTGGAGCTTGGTGTTAGAGATGAACTGAAAAGCATATAGTATTTTCCTCTGTGTGCTTCTGCCACGTCAAGGAGGAAGATTTGCCACGGCGTCCGAAATTGAACCCGCAGGAAACTTAACTCTCCTCCTACGCACAACACGTAAAGCGCCCTTCGAGCAGCTCCCCTTACCTCACTTACAATTTATGCTGGCATGCCGTCACCGCTCGAGACATGGTACACTGACATTCCACCCGTGACACGAATCTACGTTACTGCTGCGTGTTTGACCAGCTTAGCCGTTGTAAGTTGTCTGCAACGATATCTGTTTAGAGCTGTTTGCCAATAATATACGCATACGTCTCTCAGCAACTCGGCTTTGTACATCCTTTGCAACTCTGGCTAAACTATGACAGGATCATTTACGGATACCAGGTATGTATACCTTGATTCAATGGTCGCTTATGCTCGTGAAAAATTATTAAAAAAGGGCATGCATTACACAACAGTGGTGGCGTTTGGTCACCAACTTCTTATACTTTGGTCCATTATCGATAGACTTTCTATTCCACATGTTCTTTCTGTAAGTTACATTGCTCTCTGCGAAGCTACGTTGGATATATATTTTTCACACCACATGAATCAGGGCACGATATTCACGGATGATGGAGGAAGGATTCTTTCGAAACAAAGCAGCAGATTATGTGTGGCTCCTGTTCTTCTCTGCAGTGTCACTCATTGTAGTCACGGTAAATTGTCGAAAAAAAGGAAAGAAGAAAATGATGTGATATCACGCTGATGGTTGAAAAACTAGACTGTTTTACCATACGCATACATGCCTTTTCTGGGATCACCGTTAGCATTCACGATGGTGTATATATGGGCTCGGCGTAATCCATACGTGCGACTCAATTTCCTCGGTCTCTTAGTTTTCAGCGCACCTCACTTACCGTGGGTGCTTCTCTGTTTCTCACTGTTATTGAGCGGTCAACTGCCTATCGGCGATTTGCTGGGCATCGCTGTAGGACATGTTTACTATTTTTTCCAAGACGTTTGGCCCCGTGATCCAGCAAGTGGCGGAAGGCGATGGTTGGATACACCCCGAATATTGTATGTTTTTTTTGCGTAAGATGGGACCCAGAATAGTGGATGAACGTGCTAAGATAAATATCTAGTTATTGGCTGCTAGGCGCCAACGCAACAGCAGCCCAAGAGAGTATCGACATACCTACGACGGCTGAGCAAGAAGAGAATACCAACGATCCAGCAGTAGATAGAGAGCAAGAAGAAGCAGAGCAGGCAGAAGAAGAGCATGCACAAAGGGCAGAGGAATAAATGAGAGCTGTTGCACGTAAACAAGGTTAACCGCAAATGCTATGATGTTACGCGATCGGCACAAAGAGGGCTTATTGATCCTGATTCGCTTACAGAACCAACCATTTGTCCGACGTTGTTGTAACAAGACCTTTTTTGTCCAGTTTTTTATTTTATTCTTTTCTTTTCTTTTCTCCTTTTCCCTTTTTCCTTTTTTTCACAACTCCATCCACTTAAGCTTCTCTCTACCCTTTTACGTACGCCGCTGCAAATTTGAAAAAAATAATACTACAGGCAGCCGTGTATCTATACGCACAGTAATACAAAGCCGGTGATATAACCCCATGGGCAACGTGCTGTCAATAACTGGGTCCGGAGAACTCAAAAACCCCGCATGAATTGCACATGGCACTTATCTTTTAGCAGCAATAACCAGGTCCCAAAACATTTGCGACCAGCGCGAGTGAAAAGAAAGAAACATGACGACAGCAGCAGTAACATGATGGTTGTACAATCTCCCCATCATCAGGTCCCACGCGAGCACGCTGACGTTGTCCACCACCACCACCACCACGAGAAACAAGAACAGGCGGCAAAGGCCACCCTGCCTGCCAGAGACTTGATAATTGGCGACGGGCCCCGCGGCGCTTTTTTATGGCTCCAGGGACGCCGGTACAACTACAATGCCGAGACTGCAAGTATTCACACAGAAGAAGCGTGCGCAAGCATGCAACTAATTATTATTATTATTATTATTAACATGCAGAATTCGCTCTACCCACTGCCAAACGATCAGAAAGAGTTAGACCGATTACGCGTGTTCTACTATCTTTTGCGCTGGGCGTTTGGAGGGTAATCAGCTCTAGTGCTGCCGCTGCTGCTGCTGCGGACAAATTTATGCTAAAGATATATACCTAGACTTATCACTGCCCCAGTTGAACCGAAACTGCGCAAAGGCATACATGTGCTCAACGTAGGAGCTGGTCCAGGAATTTGGGTACGTTTCAAAGCCAAGCAACAACAGCAACGTCAAGGATTGCAATTGATGATAAAATGAAATTTCAAATCTTAGATCGGCCATCCGGTCATTGATATGGCGCTAGATTACAGTCGCTCCAAATTTGTCACTGTAGATATCGCAGATCTCCTGCCATATGATTTGTTACCTCACATTCGCCACAAATTATCACCGCAAGCATCTGTCGTATCAGAATATCTGCACCAGGAGAATAATGAGCAGTCGCAACAGCGGCAGCAAGCAACGTCCGAGACTACGTCGTCAAGTAGCGCGTTTGAAGTAGAATCTGGTGATCGTATCGGTCAACCTATGGGCAGGAACCACGACGGGTTCACACCAGTTCACCCGGCCGTCCAAGAAATGCATGAAAAGCAGCAACAGCAACAATCATCTGAATCTGCAGTCGATAATACCCTGAAACCGCCACCGCCACTGTCAATAGATATAACAACAACACCACCAACGCGCCGTGTATTTAAAAATCTTGATGCATACATAATGAACACTCAAGAGCAACCACTCCCATTCCCTGACAACACCTTTGATTTTGTTACGATGCAACTTGTCACAACTTCGTTTCGACGCGAAAACTGGCCGAGCGTCATTCTTGAACTTGTGCGAGTAACGAAGCCTGGAGGATACATCCAGCTGCTAGATGTTGATTACCACATCCAACCGCTAGGTCCTATCGGACAAGCGTGGGAAGACGACAGTGAGTGTACAATAATTGAGCTAGAATCTGTTCTGTGACGCCCTGATGTGTGTATATTTGTCACATATAGTTTTGGAGAAAGTAGAGACAGAAATGGGTCTAGCACCTGGCATATCTCGGCATTTTAAGTGGATACTCGAATCGTTGGGCCTGGAAAACGTTCGAGATCGGAGGGTATCCATGCCAATTGGAGAATGGGGTCTCGATATCGGTATCTTGTGGCAGCAAAACGTTGAAGCATTCGTGGAAGCGACGAGACCACTTGTTAGCCAAGGAACGCACGTAACTCTAGAAGAATTAAAGGAGAGGTGGGCCAAGGTGATGGAAGAGCTGCAGGTTGTCAAGGCATTCAACAATATTCATGCGGCGTGGGCTCGCAAACCGCGGGGAGGAGACTTTGAACCTAACCGTGCTGTCTTTGATCATCTACCAGACCTAGCGCCACCCTGCAGATGATGGTCCTCATTGATATATACATATATATATATATATATATATATATATATATATATATTATGCTTTTTACATATGTGTGTACAATTTTTAAGTATATCCACTTCAGTTTTTTACCCAACCATCTGGCATCCAAAAAAACAAATGCAGATCAGGGCGAACGGCGTTTTTGCGGGGAAAATTTTCAACCGCGCTTGTCAGCGAAACAAGATGGACATGTCCAATAATATTCCACAGTTCATTTTGAGTCACGACAGCAGAAAGGAGATATATACTTTTTAAGTTTCTGTTTCAGCTACTTCTCTCTCTCTCTCTCTCTCTCTTTCTCTTAAACCCCCTCCTCTTTCACTTAATGGGACGCACGCTATACGACAAAGTTTGGGACGACCACGTCGTTGACCAACAAGAAGACGGAACCTGCTTGATCTATATCGACAGGCATCTCGTGCACGAAGTCACTAGTCCGCAGGCTTTTGAAGGTCTTCGCAACGCTGGTCGCAAGGTCCGTCGTCCGGACTGTACCTTGGCAACCGTCGACCACAATATTCCCACCACCCCACGCAAAAATTTCAAGAATGTGTCGACGTTTATCCAAGAAGCCGACTCTCGTACGCAGTGCGAGACGCTGGAACACAACGTCAAGGAGTTTGGCCTGACATACTTTGGCATGGACGACAGCCGTCAAGGTATCGTGCACGTCATTGGTCCTGAGCAAGGTTTCACACTTCCCGGCTGCACTGTTAACTGCGGTGATTCGCACACTTCTACCCATGGTGCGTTTGGCGCTCTCGCATTCGGTATCGGTACCTCTGAAGTAGAGCATGTTTTGGCAACACAGACCCTCTTGCAAAAGAAGAGCAAGAACATGCGTGTCAAGGTCGATGGCAAGTTGGCTCCCGGTGTGACCAGCAAGGATATCGTTCTGCACATCATCGGTGTTATCGGCACGGCTGGCGGCACGGGCTGCGTTATTGAGTTTTGTGGATCAGCGTTCGAGCAAATGTCAATGGAAGCTAGAATGTCCGTCTGCAACATGTCTATCGAAGCGGGTGCGCGTGCAGGCATGATTGCCCCTGATGAGACTACATTCGAGTATATCCGTGGCCGACCTCTTGCACCAACCGGCGCCGAGTGGGACAAAGCTGTCGAGTACTGGCGATCTCTGCGCTCAGATCCCGACGCAAAGTACGACGTGGATGTATTTATCGACGCTGCTGACATTGCACCTACCTTGACCTGGGGTACCAGTCCTCAGGATGTTGTTGCCATCACCGGCACTACCCCTGATCCCTCTACTGTCTCTGATCCTATCCGTCGTCAGGCTATGGAGCGTGCTTTGGATTACATCGGCTTGAAGCCCAATACCCCTATGCAGGAAGTCAAGATTGACAAGGTGTTCATTGGAAGCTGCACTAACTCTCGCATTGAAGACTTGCGCGCAGCAGCAGCTATCGCCAAGGGCCGCCACGTTGCTGACTGGGTGTATGCTATGGTTGTCCCTGGATCTGGCCTTGTCAAGAAGCAAGCTGAGCAGGAAGGATTGGACAGAATTTTCAAGGAAGCTGGATTCGACTGGCGCGAGGCAGGCTGTTCAATGTGTCTTGGTATGAACCCTGATCAACTGAAGCCTGGTGAGCGCTGTGCCAGTACAAGCAACCGTAACTTTGAGGGTCGACAAGGCGCTGGAGGTCGTACTCACTTGATGAGCCCTGCCATGGCTGCTGCAGCAGCTGTCACTGGCTACTTCACCGATGTTCGCAAACTGACCCCCGCGCAGCAGGACCGTCCTGCTTCTCCCACACCCAAGAAGATCGAGACCGAGCTGGAACCTCCAGTGGAAGACCACGCCAAGGCTGCCGACCAAGCTGACATTGTTACCGATGCTCCTGCCACCGGTGCCAGCCCACCGAGCCCAGCACCCTCAGACGCGGCTGGTATGCCCAAGTTTACGACTTTGCGCGGCTATGCAGCCCCGCTCGACATTGCCAACGTTGATACGGATATGATTATTCCCAAGCAGTTCTTGAAGACCATCAAGCGCACCGGTCTCGGCACTGCTCTCTTCTACAATATCCGATTTGATGGTGCCACTGGCGAGGAGAACCCCGACTTTGTGCTGAACCAGGAACCTTACCGCCAATCTCGCATTCTTGTCTGCACCGGTCCCAACTTTGGATGCGGTAGCTCCCGCGAACACGCGCCCTGGGCATTCAACGACTTTGGCATCCGATCGATCATTGCACCTAGCTTTGCTGATATCTTTTTCAACAACTGCTTCAAGAACGGTATGCTTCCCATCACGTTGCCCCAAGACAAGGTCGAGATGTTGGCCGAGCACGCCAAGCAAAAGGCCGAACTCGAGGTCGATCTGGTCAACCAAGTCGTGCGCTACCCTGGAGGCGAAGTACCCTTCGATGTCGAGCCTTTCCGCAAACACTGCCTCGTGAACGGTTTGGACGATATTGGTTTGACGATGCAAAAGGCTGATCTCATCGAGGCATTCGAGGCAAAGCGGTCACAGACTTGGCCCTGGTTGGATGGCAAGGATTATGCCGGCAAGGCTACAAAGTTTACGCCCGTCGCAACAAACACTGCAAAGAAGCAAAAGCTTGATTGGTAAAATATAACTAATTCCCATGTAATTTTTTCCCTTTTAAACAAAACAACAAAATATACACAAGTTTTATTGTTTTCTTGTAAAATCAGACATTGTAATTTTCAAAGGTATAAAAATTTTGCGAATGGTGTGTGTGTTTTTGAGTGTATATGTAGTGAAAAGCTATGACACAAGTAAAGGTAAAGAGAAAGAAAGAAAGAAAGGGCTTGCGGGTTGGTTTGTTTGTTAATTTACTCAGTGCGCCAGAGGGAGTGAGCAGCATCGGGAGTCCAGGTAGGGTTGGAGGTGTGACCTTGGAGGCAGACGTAGGTGCGGCCGTGGTAAGAGACGCGGTCGCCAGCGGCGTAGGTGCCTACGGGATCCCAGTCAGAAGCATCGCTATCGTCTTCGCAGCGGCGGCGGCGTTCGCAGCAGCCATCATCTTCTTCGCCACGGTTCTCGCGTTCTTGCTCTTCACGGTTCTCGCTTTCTTCTTGCTGGCGTCTTTGCTCTTCAAGCTCGGCCTTTTGGCGCTCGAGTTCCTCCTTCTCGCGCTCAAAGTTTTCGCGCTCGGCTTCTTCTTCTTGTTCCTTCTTTTCGTGGTCCTTGTAAACCTTGTGGGCGAGGAAACCGGCGCCTACAGCCAAGGCGCCGCCGAGGATGGCAGTTCCGACATCGCCGGCAACGCCCTTGATGCGCTGGCTCTTCATGCGCTTGAGGTGGGCTTCATCGACAAAGGTCTGGCAGGGGACAGGTTCGCTGGAGATTTCACCGGGAGGGCTGTTGAAACCGCGGGCAATCAAGACCATGTTGAGGATACCAGCTTCCTCACCCTTGACAGTGAAGAGCTTGAAGAGACCGTTGACACCACCGCCGGGAGCGTGGACGATTTGGTTGACAGGGATGGCAGCGAAGCCGATGATTTCATCGACGCCGGATTCTTCATCCATAACTTCAACGTAGAGGTTGGGCTGGCCGACCAAGGGGATCTCGAAGGACTGGTTCCACTGGGGGTTCTTGCCAGCGCCCTTCTGGGTGAAAGTCTTGGTCAAGGTCTTGCTAAAGTGCTTCTCGGCAGGGTTTTCCAAAGAGAATTGGACGTAGGGGTCCTGGGCACCCATCAGTTCAACGCTCTTGAGCTCCTGGGCATGGTTGACAGTGATAGAGAGGGAGCCGGCTTGCTGACCTTCAACAGAGGAGGTCTGGATGCTAGTGTACGAGTAGGAGGTCTCGGTTTCGGTGGAGAAAGAAGTCTCGGAAGTGGTGTGCGTGAACATTATGGAAGTTTGTGTGGAAGACAAGTAGTGTTGGAAATTGGCGCGTTTTGACACGCCCTTTATATAGACGCTGCCGGCTGATGTTGATGCAACAGCAGTATCACTTGCATATGAGTCGGCGTCAATTCTCGATTTGGATGAATGCCCGCATTTTGGCTCGTACGACACAACACGCTAACTTGATACGTCACTCATTACTTCTTCCCCTCATCCTTGTCCAGTCTCGACCTAGTAGTCGTCGCGTCTGCTGCTGGTAACCGGAAAACAACATGACGCGCCCTGCTCTCTTGTATTGATTCAGTGTTGGTCTCGGTGGTAAAAGTGTAAGGTTCTCGCCCACCACCGTCCCAGAAATGAGGGAATCAGCACCATGCCCCATATATGCAGTTTAAACTTCGTGTTCCTTTTCCCGATGTTCGAGGTATTGCTATTTTTGTGTTGCTCGTGTGTAGCAGGTTGGCGGGGGTAAAAAGGCAGGACGATGCAGGTATTCTGCAGCAACAAATGAGAAACGGCGGCGGGATGCACGGATTCGTGGCGCCGACTGCTTGCGGCATCAACGATGCTTCCCAAAACGAGTCCAGCGTCCGTTCCTTGTGCCACATTTTGCAGCCTTTTATGGCGCAATGTCGCTCATCACCTAATATGTACCTAATAAAGCTGGACGGAGCGCCGCCTGATCTTCTTGTTGCCAGTGAGATGATGATGGTGACCGGCGGCGCGCTCTCACCCTGCCATTTACCACCTATCGCCAAGAACAAGAAGCTGCCGCGTTCCAGAATCTCGTTCGCACCCGTTTTGTGCACGGCCTGGTACATTTTATCACACGGACAATTTGTTTTAGAAGCTGCATGCACAACCTAATATTACGCGTATCAAAGCAGTAAAGTAGTTTTATTTGATACGCAAAACATCGACGCGCTATTGATGGCGCGTGAGAACGTCGAACTTTTATGTATGTATCATCCTCAATTGAACGCATTTATGCTTCAACTCTATGCTGTTTTGGCTCTGTTGTGGCGCATTTAGGTAAATGTGCATAGAGAAGAAGACTGCACTTTGCAACGATGGGTATGGATTTGAAACCGTATGTAAATGCGGAACGAGTGCACGCAAACTTTCATGCTTTCACTTCTTCGGATTAGCGCTTCCGAGGTTGTTGCTGCTTTCAAATATCAGACGGAGAGGATAAAGGCTGCCAAGTGACAGGAACGGTATCTAATCTGATGGCCGCGTCTCATCCCCGGGTCCTGCTGTCAAGTACCGTTCGAGGCCATCATTCTAAACTTGAGAAAGACGCGTTCAAGTACAAGTTAATCTTGTGTTTTGAGTTGGTGAAGACCGCAACCTGTCCAAACCGATAATGCTAACGCAATGCAGCACCGACAGCTCAGACATGTATCTGAAGTCGAATAAATCGATGTGTAGTCTCAATCTTCTAGACTATCCCTGCAAACGTTTCGGAATTAAGATGTGATCAACCACTTGACTAGAGTACGCTCTTTCCAGAAAGTAATTTCGTCCCCCAGTGAAAATTGATGTCTCATTCTCGCTAAGCTTCCTGAAGGCCATAATGGACAAGATGGATAAGCATCCATACATGAAAGGCCATTATCCGGTAATGGATAATGCCCCTATCCACAAAATCTGAGGATATTCAAAAGTACATTAAGTCTCGGAAATATCGCTCTGCTTACCTTCCATCGTATTCACCTGAGCTCGACCCCATCGAGCAATTCTAGTCAGTCGTTAAAGGCAAAGTTAAACGGAACAGGCTTTTGGAAAAAGAGACACTGATGACCAGTATTACTGAAGCATCTAATGGCTTAACGTTGAGCGATTTTGAAGGTTTTGTCTCTCATTCCCATAGGTGCTTAGACAAGTGTCGTAACGGAGAGCAAATCTGATATGCTTCTCACCACAAAGTTTACAGTGTTGGATGCACAATTGGTCCAGGGTCAACGAAAATGGGACAGGCATCTGAATTTAGGTCGATGCATGAATGTGAGCCACACTCCCTCCCAAAATGAGTCAGCTCAATGAACTTGGACCGACCATAGTAGTATTCTGAGACTGCATCTGATTATTTGCAGGAATTAACTTTACTGCTACATACCTTAAAGATTTTGAAGAAACTAGAGAATGCATCCTAATCATAAATTCATAACATAACTTCATTATCCTTCTTTCTTTGCAAATCTCTTTCCAGACGTCAATGCAACGAGATAGATTAAAGTCAATGTAATTTATCTTTTCGAATACTACAAACGACGTTAATATAAAGACATCTCCTTATCTCGATACGTTAGTGCAAGTTATAGTCAAGGAACTGGCACTATTGTATCCAGTGGTTGGGTTTGAGTGCATCTTCAGTGACCTGGACATTGAAGTATCGGTGGAACTCGCTTCGGATACACACAAGATTTTTGTGGAGCGTACTGGGCTTTGCGCATTCCCCGCTCCCTCCTCTCAAGTTGGAAACCATGGCGAATCGATTAAAGATCTCCATTCCAAAACTGTCCGAATGGTCCAAAGCATTCAAAATCTCGGCTAACCAACCGGCCAGAGCAACGCTTGCGAACCTCAACGTAGCAGGTATTGTTCGATCGTGCAAAACACGGATCCTTCTTGTAGGCTAACTTCTGTTCCAGAGAGTGCGCTGTCAAAGCTCACGCTGCCCAACAAGAAAGAAAACATGACGGCCGTGGAACTATATCCAGGTAAATATATATTTAGCGAAGATATATTCTTCTTTTTCTTTTTAGCTCACGTTCCAAACCAGGCCTTGGAGTATGGACAGCTGCGCTGGTCAATTCCGGCTTCAAAAACGTGATTGCGCTTGAAAACACACCGAAATATACCAAGCATATGAGTGTAAGCAAATATCATCCAGCCAAAAGCATTTTAATCTCATAATGACTCGTAGGCCGTGGCTGAATCATCGGTAGGAATAGTCAACCTGTTAAAGAAGGATGGATACGACTGGGAGACGTACGTCGAGCTCAGGAAGCCAGAGTACCTTGGCAACTTGATAAACACAGACTGGTCAAAAGGTTGGTGGGGAACTTACTGGCACAATATCACGGATTTTGCTTGCTAATTGTTGCTGGTAAAGTGCATGATGAAATTCTCTTTACAGGAACATTGCCAAAATCCGTCAAAGGAGAGCAGCTTTTGGCTCAGTTTGCATCGTGTATAAACAACAAGATGGCTATGCATGCAAACGGCCGTATCATGATGGCAATGTGGGTCCCTGATCAGCTGTATCATGTAGGTAGAAACCTTGCATGAGGGATGCGAATAATGTCATTGCTAAGTAGATTTGGTTTTCGATAGAAATTCACCGCACCGCCTGGATCTAACGCACGTTGCAAAATGAGTATTGTCATTGAAGCGTGTGCCAAAGTGGATCTAATTGCCTCTGCAGAGCCAGAGAGCATGTACCCCAACGTAAGTCACTGAGCTTAGATATTAACTAAATCTTTCCTCCTTTTCTGAAGGTATTTGTTCTTAGCAACTATATCACTTTATACAAGTTACACCTTTGGAACAGACACGTCTGAAATGTGAGTAATATACAAAGGTTTGAATACTTTTACTTGAATATAAACTGGCCACGAATGTAGCCGACTGGGATGTCTTTGAATACGTGTTGAAACACCTTTTTGTTAACCAAAAGAAACCACTTAGCAAAACCATCAGGTAAGACATGTGTCGTTTTTGTTATTTCTTCTCAGAGACAAGCAGCTGAAATGAATACTAGTCAACTGGGGCCGGGTGCAAACATTCTTATTCCACGCTTATCCTTTGATCCAAGCGTTCTGGTGGTCGACATGACAGTGGAGCAGATCGATGAGGTTGCTATGAAATTCGATCAGTGGCCCCTACGCCCGCGCAATTTGTTTGATAGCGAAATGGTCCTTTAAAACTCGCTCGATACATGGATAGATAGACAGATACACAGCATAACACATAGATTGATTACATCCACCTCCTCACAACAATAACTGTAACATTAAAGCCTTCCATCATTGCATGCTACCAAAGAAACCGCATCGGGTTCGATAAAACGATCATCCCAATTCAATGCATGAAGAAAATCCAACAAGAGATATTTTTTACAATGGTCAAATGGTGACAGCTGTATTCGCAAGAAACAAGTGTATCGTATATGATCGTCTAGTTGTCGGCTTCCTTTGCAGTTTCCTTTCGGTAGTACATATCCTGCTTGGTCTGAGGAGCAGCAAAGTTCCAGCGAGTCTGCAAGTTTATTTTTTTTCTGTCAGTTGCCCAATGCTAGCATTGAATGCGTCAAGTCAAGCAAAAGGTATTCATTTACCTGGGTCTGGGCAGCCAAGTAGGTCAAACCAATGGGGACAGCAACCAACCAAAGGAAGGAGCGGCCGGCGGTAGTCTTGTTCCAGCGGAAGTACAAGTGAGTGTTTTCACGCAAATGTGCCCATCGTTCAATGGCGGGGTCGAGCTTAATGTCGTGTCCCATGGTTTACTGACAAGGATAGGGTAACTGCTGTCCGCAACACCCACCGTGACGCACATCCTCCTTCAAAAACAATGCGGGATTTGAAATCTGCTTACTCTGATCGGTCCCGCAACAATGCTGCTGCGAACGCTGCGTCTCTCTTCTTCTCTCTCTTTCTTTCTTTCTTTCTCTCTCTTTATGGCGCAACAAAAAAGAGCAAGACGACAGCTTGAAAACGATGACGATAATGACTTTGCAGAGCCTCCTACGACACGGAGAAGAACCCGCTCGCAAACGACTAGAACGACTCGACCAGAACCCTCAACATCGCGGAGACAAACTCGGAAGCAAACGGCTCTGCAAACAAAGACGGATGATATAAATGCTGCAAAATCTCAAAGTGAAGAAGAAGACGAGCAAAACAAACAATCGCGTCAAAAAAGGGCTAGGACTGGAAAAGGCAAAGCGAAAACGAAAGCGTCAAATACCCCAGCAAAGAAGATTGCTAGCGAAACAAGTGATAATGCAATCGGCGAACAAGAACCGCATACAGTACAAGATTCGAGCAGCGATCAGCCCGGACATGCAATGGATGTTGCTACAGAAAGTATTCAACAAGAGCAGGAGCAACTAGACGATGGAAGCGACGTGGATGAAGATATCGACTGGGAAGCTGTGGATGTACCGGATCATGATATGCACGAAGCTGATCAACTAGAAGAGGAAGAATCGAAACCTAGTTATCAAGACGTGGAAGTCGTCTTTGAAGCACCTCGCGCAGTCCTAAAGTAAGCGACGAATTGATGCATTGAGCGGCGATGATGCTTAATGTCTAGCAGGAAGTCCAAGTGGGAAATGGCATATGAGCGCGGGTTACGAGAAATGCTACATAATGGCCACGTCGTGTTGTTAATTGCACACTATATGGTTCGAAATGCTTGGTGCTCGAGACGGGATGTCCAGGTATGCTAGAAATTGTTTTAAAAATCCTTTGTACGATGTAATATGTTGAAGTATAATTTAAAAAAAGGCAGTTTGCTTGTCTGTAGTTCCCGATGATATCCAGAGCCAAGTTCAAGACAAAGACTTGTCTGATCTTGCCTTTAGCAAATGTGTAAAGCAGTTACTGACATGGTGGCGCGATTATTTTAAGCTTACTGGAACCGGTTTACTGACTCGAGCTTACGACGAGTATCAGTTTTTGGATACCTTTGATTGGTCAAGCGGCAACCAGGTAAGCATACGTAACAGGGCATGCATTATTTGATGAATTAACAGGATTTACGTGATGGCAGCCTATACAAGAATCGCTAAAAGCAAGAGATTTGCTGGACGGGGAGAATATTGCTTCCATTACTGATTTTGCGGAAAAATCGGCGAGCAAGACTGGTATGCGTGACACATCTGCAGAACTCTTTGTGGCTATACTGCGAGCTTTGGGTTTTGAGACGCGTTTGGTCGCTTCACTTCAACCTATACCTTACCGTATTCCTGCTAAAAGGCCGGAGTCTGATAAAAGCAGCGCAGCATCTAAAGGTAATGAATAACTTCCATTCTTGAGAGGAAATGGCTACTGATTTTTACAAACTTTCCAAGAGGAAGCGGATCAAAAGGCAGAGGAAGAGGCGGAAGGAGGAGAAAAGAAAGAAACTACAAAAAAGAAACTCAAGTTTCCTATGCGGAAGCCTCGGCCGCGTCTGAATGAAGAAGATAGCGGCAACAAACTCGACGCTGAATTGAAGGGTAAAATGGCAAAGCCGCCAACAGTTTGGGCCGAAATATTCAATCCTCATACGCAAAAGTGGATCACCGTTGACCCTATCAGGACACTTTACGGCAACAGCAGAGCTATGGAACCGGGCGCAAACGATCGACGAAACAACATGGCATATGTGCTCGCATTCTCCGATGATCTTGATGGCTGCATCGATGTGACGCAAAGATACACGCCAAATATGTCAAAAGCGACGAGGCTTCGAGAGCGAGAACTTACCAAACGTGAAAAGGAAGGTGGCATGAAGCTGTGGTGGGAGACATTTTATCCAAAAATTAAGAGAAAAAACTGGACCACTCGTGAGGAGAAAGAGCAAGAAGAATTGCAGCATCAGCAGGCTCGAGAGCCTATGCCAACTTCAATTGCCGCGTTCAACAACCATCCATTGTATGCACTGGAGCGACATTTGAAGAAATTTGAGATAATCCATCCTCGAGAGCCGGTGCTGGGTCGAATCAAGGGTGAGCCTATTTACCCGCGGTCTTGTGTCAAGACAGTGCACACCGTCGAAACTTGGATGAAGTTTGGTCGAGTTATCCGAGACGGAGAGCAACCAGTCAAGCACGTGAATGCAAGAGCTGTTACTGCAGAGAAAAAGCGAATTCAAGAGTTAGCAAAGCAAAGCGGTGAAGTTCTTCAAGTCGGTTGCTACGGAGAGTGGCAAACGGAACCGTACAAACCTCCACCTGTAGTTGATGTACGTCTTTCAAAATTTGTGAATTACTGTAGCCTTCTTGATAAGCTAACGGCACATATATCAGGGGATTGTGCCTCGGAACGCATATGGAAACGTGAATCTGTTTACGCCTGAAATGCTACCTGAAGGTGCAGCGCATATCCCAAGTAAGAAAAGAGACGCTTTTCCATACCAAAGCGGAAACCTAATTGCAAATATTCTAGTCAATGGAGTCGCCAAAATTGCCAAAAAGCTGGGTATCGACTACGCTGAAGCTATAGTCGATTTTGAATTTGTCAAAAAGCGGTCGATACCTGTCATGAACGGCATTGTTGTGGCAGCTGAAAATGAAGAAATAATTTTGGAGGTGATGAGAAAATGCAAAGAAGGTGGTTCCGAATCGATGTATACTAAATCGAATGTATAGGCGTGGGCTGAGCATGAGCAGAAAGAGGCCAACAAGGCTATACAAAGACAAGAAAAGGAGGTTTTTGCCAGGTGGAGGAAGATTATTCTAGGCGTATTGATCAAGGCACGTTTGGATCAAGATTACGCCAAGGAAAAAGAAAAGGAACAGCAAGAAGATATGTCACAGGGTGCATCCTCAAGTACAGATATATCTTCCATTGAAAAAGCAAATGAAAGCAAATGGGAGGAATTCTTGAAAAACCGGCATGGCAAAGACTCAGACGACGACAAGATTGCGGGCGGTGGGTTCGTCAGGGATGAACCAGGTGGCGGTGGTTTCTTTGAAGAAGAAAAGGATGGTTGGAGTTGACGAATTGTTTGCTGATTACGCACTATCATCAAAATTACTATTTGCTCTATGTAATTCGTAATATAATGAATAAGACCTTTCTACAATTAATGGGTACTATTTGGAGGTGTCCATTGTGGACAAAGTGTCCATTAATGGACGCATTTTTCTGCCCAATAAAAACCTCTAATACTGTCTCAAAGCCAATGAGCAGCTTCCTAGGCATCTGAAAGATTAATGTGGTTCAAGTGGAAGGGGCACGCGTCGAATCTTCCTTCCACAATCTACCTGCAAAGTTTGCAAACCACTGCTTCCTCGATCCATTTTTCGAAACACCTCTCGTTTCTGCTTATCTCGCTGTAAACGCTCGTGTCTCTGTCGCGCCTCGCTTTTTGCGGTCTACACTGGTCTACGAGACCTTGAGAACCACCGTTGCCCTGGACGGACCTGGCATTAGACTCTTTGGCACGATCACCAAACCAACATTCAGTGGTACCAGGGAGCATGGACTGTCACACTTGATCAATTGCATGATCAACCGGTGTCCTTGCGGCCGACCAATCTTCGCTTTGAGGGACAGCGTCCAGCAACACGTCGCCCTGCGCAACAGCCGATCGTTGCCCCGGGATCTGTCTAGAAGGAGGATCCCGATTACATGGAAGATGCGGTGGAGGTCTCTCGGGAAATGGACCGACCCGAAGACCAAGAAGAAGAAATGGACCTCTGCTAGCAGGAGGGTGGAGGGACTATCGACAAACGTGTCGCTAACCCTGCCGGGGCCTTCACAGGAAGTGCTACGCAGCACCTTCCAGCGAAGGAGTATGCATCCCCTGCGCAGTACTTCTTGAGATTTCTCCCCAAGGTGCACAGCCCGAAAAGGTGACATCGATGTTGCGGGGCGAGCGACACGTTTACATAAATCGGTGTCGGTTACTAGTTCCCTCACCTGCGGTGGTGGACAGTGATGATTTAGCAACCAAACGTTTGAACCCCATGGAAAAAAGTACTTTGTACGAAGGCTAATATGGCAGTTGATAATCCATTAATTACCAATGTCTTTAAAGCTTTTGATGGTTGCTACATGCAGGTGGGTGGTCACTTCAACTTCAGTGCATTTGCACAAAGGCACAAAACATTAATTACAACAAGCAGCCGGGTGTATAACGACTAGTCAATTATATCAGGAAGTAATTGAACAAACAAAGGATGCCAAGTTTGATGCCACATTTGGAGGTATTTTTGAGGAGCAGAGAGAATATGTTGAGCGTTGTTGGACGCGGTAAGCTGTACAAAAACGACAGTTTTCTAGACTTAAAATTGATAATTACTTCATAGAAAGCTGAAGAGATACTGAAAGAGGCGAAATTGACACCCGGAGAAACGGTTGATAAAAACAAGACAGATTTTTTGAGCGATATGTTGATTTTCAAGTAAGTACTGAAAGTAGCGAAGTCAAGGCGTGCCTAATAATAGCTATGATGCCAGGATGAGATACATACATAATAACGCGCAACCAGAAGACCTCTTCTGACACTCGGAAGTTATGTTGAATAGCACGTGCATCTTCCCAGCGCTCAGATCGTCAATGTATGCTGTGGACGGCAAATACAAGCTCAAGGTTTACCCTGGGGAAAAACGACTGCTAGCTATCCAAAATCCTCTCAGCCTTATGAATGGCTGAAATGTCGGAGTCACCGGCCATTCGGTATTTTATTTAGCCGTTAATTCCGTCTTGAAAACCAAAATACAGAAAAAACTGCAGTGTTTATTATAAAGTAAACACTTTAGCTGCATTGTATTAAAATATAGATGCTTTACGGCCGTAAATATTTATAGTCACCTATATTATGCTAGTTTTTACTAGCGTAAAGCAGAAGTTTCAAATATCAATAATTATTATAAAACTCCGACAACCATACGAATGTGTAAAATGTTTCAGGAAATTGAATCGTGAAGAAGGGGACGTAGCTCAGGGGTAGAGCGCTCGCTTCGCATGCGAGAGGCCCGGGGTTCAATTCCCCGTGTCTCCACTCTCACGGAACTCTACGAAGTGGGATCTTTTTGCACAAATTTTAGACATCTTTTTTTTTTGGTGTCGTAACGCTTCTTCACACAGGAAAGGGAACTACAAAGAAATGAGGTAGTTAAATGTCGTTTATTCTATGCATTTTGGAAGGTATTTATACCTTTTACAACGACTAAAATCATATAATGGATATTACATACAAAATGGAAAGGCCTGAAAAGTCTAACTACTTGTGCGAGGGAAATGATTGTCAAAATGGAAAATGCAAAAAGTAGCGGCAGCGAGGTCTAAAAAGGTAATGGCTAGGTCCGTGCATGACATTGTCAGGCCGGTCATCACTTTTTCCATGTATTAATTGCATCGATTTTCGATATTACTGTTGCTTTATAGTTGGTATATCTATATTTTGCTTTACATTACTCCTCTTAAACCGAACAGAAAAGTGTGAATAAGAATCCGTATGAAGCATTAGCTAGATAACGATGTTCATCCGATCAACAAATGCATTGACTCACAGGTACACAAAGATGTGTTACAGATATCGTGCTTTTGAAATATTTACCTCACGGATACAGAGGAATGATATTTTATTTATATACACTCATGGCAAATAATATGTCGATGGCAAAGCAGTTACGATAAGACTTGATTTGGGTCATCGGATGAAAAGACTGTGTATATTCTTTTTGACATTACTCGGTTGATGGTGCGGTCTCTGCTTGATACAACGCTGCGTTCCACCTAGCAGTACCACCTGTTTAGAGGTGCTTCTATCTTCAAATAACAACATCCTGTACCTGGAGATTTGCAAGGGTATTCTCAGGATCAGATGATCTTTCGTAAGTTTGATGGAGGGATTGGACGGTAGGATACGCTCGCAAAACTGCTTTTGCAACGGATGATGTGCATAGATGAATTTCCTGTAACATTTTCATCCACGCATCTGATGGATCTGTTGCAGTGTAAGCGGACGAATGGTAATGCTTATTCATGATTTGTAACCGCCTGCCAGCACATTAATTTTTCTTTAGTTTCAAAAAACCAATTCGAATGGATACTACATCGTGCACTTACTTTTGAAGTGACCCTGCAAGGTCAGCTGTCATGCTTAGTATCCATTCCACAGAATCATTAGCATCGGTAGTCGGTACAAGCATGACATCTCGTATCATTTGCAAATATGTTAAAGTTTCCTCAATAACATGCTTTTCAGGACCAGTCTCCACAGCAGCGGCGAGTTTATCGGTTTTGCCTCGTCGCTTCGATCGACTGCTAGAAGCTTGCTCTGTTGCCGAAGATTGACCAATGTTCTGAAGCACTGCCTTTTCAAATTGTCGCTGTTGAAGAAGCTGTTTCCGTTTGTAGTAAGTATCGAGGCCTTCCACCATGAGCATGATCTGCTTGTCGCCACCGCCTGCAGTAGCATTTTTGATTTCATCGATCTTTGCATCCAGACGATTGGATTGTATGAGCTCGCATAATTCGTCAGCTTCCATAAATATGAGTACATGTCTTTCCTCTTTGATGCGTGGCTGGTTATCCTCGTAGGGCACGAAACGTGCCTCTTCCTGATTCCATTCCGCCCAGTGTTTCCGCCGCCATGCAACTGTATATGGACGGTTACGAGTAACGACGTTGAATGTAGCTTCTTTTGATTCCACAATGCTTTGAAGCATTTCCCCTCGTGCAGAGCTTGCGAATTCGCGGTGAACATCCAGGATCATATCTTTCAAATCAGAACGATCGGTGCGTAACTTGTTTGCTTGTTCAATTAGCTTTTTGCGTTGCTTTTCGGCCTCCTTTGCTGCCTAGAGAAGATATATCATGAGGATATCTCGAATCTGATTCTAAGGATTTATTCCAAACCTTTTCCTCTTGCTTTTTCCTCCTCTTTTCCTCTTGCTCGCGTTTTTTTTCTTCAGCTTTCCTCTGTCGTGCAGCTTGTTTTTCCTTTCTAAGTCTCTCCTTCTTGTCCTTTTCAAGAGAACTAAGTTTCATGCTGACATTGGTTTCTCGGCCATACATACCTTTGGGGTATGTGCAACGCTCTGAGACGCATCTTCACTTTCTTCCTCTTGATCATCACTCGATTCCCATTGTTGCAAATACTCCACAGGGAGTGATGACGAGGTGGGTCGATATCGTGAGAACAATATATTATCGTCATCTCGTCGTTTCCTCTTTTGCCGCGATGTTCTGATAGCTTTCTTTGGACGCTTGCCAACTGTATCATCATCTTCATCATCTTCAAGCAAATTAACGATGTCGTTGTCGCGACTAGGTAACGGCTGGCTGTTGAAAGGCATGTTGTCGGTATTCTTCCTGGCTGAAGCTATCCTATCCATCAGTTCGTCGAGCGAAGGCAGGGAATCATTGTCTGACTCGGTATGACTGCTGTCTACAGCTTGCGATCTTCTGCTGCTGATTGCATTTGGATTTTCTATCATACATGGATCAGGAGAGGACATTAAACCACTGGGTTCTGGAGAAGATGATAAAAGGGATATACTAGTAGTAACATGAATCGAGTGTAAGAGCAATGAAACTACGTAACATTTTCCAAATGACTTACGGCGCAGCAGAAGTAGATGTGTTTTGCGATAACTCTTGCGCAGGTGCTGCTGGAGACCTCGTTTCCGCAGCCTCGTCGTCCGAGTCCAATATTACGTGTACTTGCAAAGACGGATCGCGAGACGTGCCTTCTAAGAACTATATATACTATCAGCGATCGCGTATTGTGTTTGCTAACACTGATCTACGTACAGTTCCGTCAAAGATTCTGTTAACTGTTGCTTCTATACTCTGCGTTTTCTCCAGATCGGCACAGACATCCGACATTCGCCGTGGCCCACACAGCTCAATGACTTGGCGTGCCATTTCCTGGAGGGACGCTTCTGCCATGGTTACTGCAAAGCGAGAAAGAGCCGTCCATCCCGCATAAACTCATCTTGTGCCACTCAATAGCTGCAGGTGAATTTCCAGAATGGATTACTATTTTTTGAAGGATCTCTTTGCATTACCTTGTATATATGAGACTTTAGAGTATCTACGACATTTCGGATGTATACATGCGTGCATTGATTCACTTAGAAGGATGTACAAAATCAAGAAATTAAGTGGATGTAGCTCATTGAACGCAATCCTTTTTTGCTTCTTGACTAGTGAAGATGGCTTTAAATACGATATGCCTCGTAGTAAGCGAATAATCACGGTAGTTTGGTATTGATATTTTGATGTATGTTAGCATCTGTTGACTGAGGCGACGCTGTGCCCTGAATTTCATTTTGATAAGTCACATGCCGCGACAAGTGTACGCTTCCACCCTCCTTCCAGCTGCATACCGCGCATCATGGCGACACGAAGAATCACCTTGACTCTCTTTTCCTCGAGCACCTGCTCTCTTTGCACGACCGCAAAAGAAGCAATCACCAGAGTACAAAAACAAGTAAGCTAGGCAGCAAAGCGATTCACAATGTATTCTTTGCCGACGATGCCCCTCCGCAAACCGACAGCACCCGTTCCAACTATCTGTTCTGGATATCCACAAGGATGATGAGTGCCCGAAAGAGTTTGCAGAGAAATACATGTTCGACATCCCTGTGGTACATTTGAACGACAAGTTTCTCACGCAGCATCGCGTCCCCGAAGATAAACTCCTGGCTGCTCTCAAGAAGTATGAGGTGACGGGTGAGGTCGAAAGGTTCTAGATATTTTCATCGTATATATCCTTATTTTTGAAACATCGGTTTATTTCATTTCTTTGTTGTTTGTATGATGGTCCCTTTATTATTCTGAGCATTCGAACGGGTCCTGAACCGATGATCTTGATATAACGACAATGTATGCACTACTCACGATGATGTCGAATGGATATGTGTCAAGTCCATAGTACACTGCTTTCATGGAAGCAAAGACAATGAGGAACTAGATATTGCTTAAAAGACGAGCACGCGCAATCCAGATCTGCTTAGTAGCTAATCTTTGCCAATCTTCGGTCTGCAGCTCAATTTTAGGATATGGCCCAAGCGAACCAGTCAGCGAAAGTTACTCTCAACTGTTATTAAACAATGATTTGAACGATGGTTCCGAGGAGGCTTGCATCGCGTCGGCAACCGATTATCAAGTATGCTGACTTTCGCTACATTTGGTAGAAAATGTAGACTGACAAAGCGCGTTGACATGATCAACATAGTTTGACTCCCAAATGTACAGAAAAACATTCATTGCTTCAACTCAAGATTCAAAGTACACTACTTCCAATGACGGTGGTTTCCAGCACGTTGAACTAGGAGAGTCTGTAGCTGCCAGAAATCTGACTTGAGTGAGAGCAAACAGCATTGACCGTTGGAGCTTGACAACAGTAGTAGAGCAATAATAGCACGTTCGAGGTGCGGCTAGTCCATATGTGATACAGCGTCTTCAGCAATAATAGCTCGTGTACGACATTAATAAGAGTAAACGGCACCAACGAGTTCAAAGGCCGTGTAACTTCCAAGGCTGGCACCACGCGGCAAGACACAACCCAACAGTTCTCTCTTCGGCTTATGCTGGAGCAGCTTTCCCAACCCTCACGACATCTCGATAACAAGAAGAAAAAAAGATAGACAATGTCCTCTTTCTTCCCTTCCGAGTTGCTACGCCGCCGCGCTCGGAGCTGCCGCGGAAAGTCGGCCAGTGCGAAAAAGGCCGGCAGGCAGCTCGTGCTCTCACAAAGCTGACAACAAGCGTGGTGGTCGTTGCGAGATGGATTTCAGTGCATAAAGATGAAGCAAGCATGGACGGCTTTCGGTGCAGTTTCAAAAAGTTCGATACTCAGCTTACCCAGTAACTCGTGCCACCCTTTTCCTGTACATTCCCATTCGTCCGAACGACAAGTCTGTGTTTGATCCAAAGTTGCCCGTTGATTGTCGGATAAAAACATGACTACTAGTATAGTTTATCTCGCTGGTCAAACTTGAAGAGTTAAGGGGGATATATACACGCTTGTCAAAAACAGATATCATTGGGGGCAGGTCAGATATATAGTGTAGGTGGTCTGAACGTTGAAAAGGGAGGAGTGATAGCAGGCTTTGCAGGAAGGAAAAATTGTAGTAAAACTATGTAAGTTTAGAAAAGATAAAAAGAGAAGTAAAAAAACTCGTGCTTGTCTGTCCCAAAATGTGTGTGCGAGCTGGCTGGCGGGCTGTCCGTATGTATATTTTTTCGTAACTATTGCATTGTCGATTCTGGGTTGGTTTGGTTTGTGTTTTCAAGTCGCACGCGACCGAGAATTTTAACACTGGTGTGGTTGATTACATGACTGAGCAGCAGCCGCTGCCAGAGGAAGGTGCAAACGGGTCGTCTTTCTTATCGATAGGACCCCACACAGTAGGTAGCATGGGGTCTCTGGTGTTTTTACAAAAGTCGATCAACCTGTATGGTAATGATCGGCAATAAGTGCGTGCGTTCTTTCGACTATTGCCCACTCTTTTTCTTACCGGGTGGATGCTTCAGAAACCGTCGTTCGAGGGATATCCAAAAGTTCTCGCAACCGCTGGTTATACTCGAGAAGACGGTTCAGCTTGGCTTCAGAAAGGTTTTGAGTTCGTCGGGCGTTCATAGGTGTGTATCCGTTCAACATGGTTCCAGCCAGTTTTGGAGTGAGGGGGAAGGCGAAAGAAAAGAGTTCAACTCGCATTCTCGAAATCCGAAATCCCAGCTTCTTTACGCACGCCCATGGATTCAAACTCCGTGAAGCATCCAAACCCAATTTTACCACTTGAACTGTGCATTTCTCCCCCGTTCGACGACAACGACTTCAATCTCAGCAGAGATAATCTAAATTGTTGCCCTGACAGGCCTGTCGTCAGCATAAGACCTGCTGATTTGCTTTGTGTTTCTTTTTCCACCTTTCTCTCCCCCACTCTCACCACACCGACGATGCTTCTCACGATCTCTCGGACGAATATACTTCGCTCCATTCACACCACCAGCCGATTTGCTCCTCTGAGACGCTCTTTTGCTTCTGCAACCGACGCTACCGATACACAAAACTTGATCGAGAAGATCGTTCAAAAGTACGCCGTCGATCTTCCGGAGGGCTACAAGGTCAAGAGTGGTGATTACATTACCATCCGGCCGCACCATGTCCTGACCCATGATAACACCGGTGCTGTCATTCCAAAGCAAGTACAAATAGAGAGAGATATAATGAAATTGTACCTTTTTGCTTATGCCTTGATGTTTCAGATTCAAATCCATCGGCGCCACTCGCATCTTTGACCCCAAGCAACCCGTGTATGCACTTGACCACGATGTCCAAAACAAGTCAGAAAAGAACTTGAAAAAATACAGCAACATTGAAAAGTTTGCAAAGGAGCACGGTGTTGATTTCTACCCTGCAGGACGGGGTATCGGCCATCAAGTCATGATCGAGGAAGGTTATGCTTTCCCTTACACGCTTACCGTTGCATCCGATTCACACTCCAACATGTACGGTGGCATCGGTGCACTCGGAACGCCCATTGTTCGCACCGACGCTGCTGCTATCTGGGCCACTGGACGCACGTGGTGGCAGATCCCACCCGTTGTCAAGGTCGAATTACAGGGCAAGCTTCCCGCCGGAGTTACTGGAAAGGATGTCATTATCAGCCTGTGCAGTCTCTTCAACAAGGATCAAGTCTTGAATACAGCTATTGAATTCCACGGCAAAGAGGCTATCGATGCCTTGTCCGTAGAAGATCGCCTTGCTATTGCTAACATGACCACCGAGTGGGGTGCATTGGCCGGTGTATTCCCTGTCGACGATCTTACAATTGAGTATCTGCGCAAACGCATGCGACGCATTGAACTCACTCACTTTGAGAACAAGAACTTGCCGCCTACACCTCCTGGCCAAAAATTCGTCCATCCTCGCATTAACGAGGAAACCATCCAGGCTCTTGTTGATAACCCAATCACTGCTTCGCCAAATGCAACGTACGCAAAGAAACTTACTTTGGATCTTTCAACCCTCTCTCCTCACGTCTCTGGACCCAACTCTGTCAAGGTCGCGACACCGCTCGCCGAATTGGAGTCACAGAACATTGCTATTAACAAGGCTTACCTCGTTTCGTGTGTCAACTCGCGTGCAAGTGACTTACGACAGGCTGCGGCTGTTGTCAAGGGAAAAAAGGTCAAGGAAGGCGTCGAGTTTTACGTTGCTGCTGCCAGCTCCGAAGTTCAAAAGGAGGTGGAAGAGTCCGGTGATTGGCAGGCACTCTTGGACGCTGGCGCCAAGGTTTTGCCTGCGGGTTGTGGACCGTGCGTCGGTAAGGGGGATCTGCATATGCGCATCGAGTAAAAGGAAATCAAAAGAATGTATTCTCATCGGTTTATTCTCAACAACAGGTTTGGGAACCGGTCTATTGAAGGACGGTGAAGTCGGTATTTCAGCTACCAACCGTAACTTTAAGGGTCGTATGGGCTCTCCATCCGCTCTTGCCTATCTCGCGTCACCAGGTAAATGTGAATCCAAAGTATTGATAATGAGTTGCTAAACCTTGTTCAAAAATCAGAGGTCGTCGCTGCATCCGCCGTTGCGGGCAAGATCGCATCACCAAGCTCGGTGTCCGGCTCTGCATCCGAAGCAACACCCATAACCCCCAAATTCACCATCGAAACTACCACTCCTGCCGCCTCCGAAACGAAATCCGCTGATGCCACCGTTTTGCCCAACTTCCCCGCTGTGATCAAGGGCGAGATCCTGTTCTGCCACGCCGACAACCTAAACACCGATGGTATCTATCCTGGTAAATACACTTACAACGATGAAATGACCCCGGAGGATATGCGCAAGGTTGTCATGGAGAACTATGATCCTGAATTTGTCAACATTGTCAAGGAAGGCGATATCCTCGTTGGCGGCTTCAACTTTGGCACTGGTTCCTCGCGCGAGCAGGCTGCCACTGCCATCAAATCCCGCTCTATCCCCATCATGATTGCCGGTTCTTACTCTGATATCTTCAAGCGCAACTCGATCAACAATGCACTTTTGCTGATCGAATCGCCGGAATTGGTCAACGAGCTCAAGTCTGAGGTTGGCGTTGACTCGTTGACAAAGCGTACTAGCTGGCAGGTCGCTATCCACGTCGCTGAAGGACGCCTTGAAGTTAAGAAGAGCGACGGCACCGAAAAAACATACAAAGTAGGCGCACTTGGTACAAGCGTCCAAGAAATCTGGTTGGCCAACGGTCTTGAAGGATGGGTCAAGGAAAGATTATAGGTGTAAAATATATACGTCTTAGAAGAACAAGTGAACGTAAAAAGTTTTCGCATACACAAGATAATAATTTACACTGTTACTAGCTATACAGAAAAAATTGCACATGTACTTAACAAAAGTATCCGCGTCGCTGCTACTACAAAATATAAAACATACAACAACAATCACGCACATCTAGATCTTTGCAAATAAACTCTTTGTCATTTTGATCTTGAGCGCTGCGAGAATCAAACCGCCCAGCAAGTACGTGACGCCGGCGAACACCTTGTAAACGAGGTACGGCTCTGCATTGAGGCTGGTCTCGACTGCGCTGGCGATGTTTGGTCCAAGAACAGACACCATGTTGGTGAGCAGGAGGACGGTGAGACCGGTTGGGAAACGTTTCATGCCAAGGATAGTCGCGGTAATCGGTGACACTGGAAATAGGACATATTGAGCAATTCCTATTTCAAATTTATAGAGATAAGGAGAATTATACTTACTAAGGGCAATGTAGGAACTGCAGAGGAACCCAAAGATTACTGCGTAGCCCATGATGGAAACATACGTCCTGGCGTAGATCCAAATTGTCAGCGAGCTGATGCCGCACAATAACTTGAACAAGATATCAGCATTCAATCGACCGATACGATCACCAACGTATCTATCAGGATGCTTTGTAAGGACTACCGTTACTTGTGTGACGAGGCACATTCGCTTACCCAATGATAATGCGACCGATGAAGTTGGCTGCTGACAGCACAGCAATAATTGCAGAAGAGTCGGATGCAGACAAGCCAGAGTAAGTGATGTAGGCTGCAAAAAAAGAAGATAGTAAAATAAGTAAATTACTGTAATTACTAACCAGATGATCATCACCCAGACGTACCTGGCAAGAAGAAAAATGGAATGAAGAAACCCATGAATGCAATGCCGGAGCCAATGACCCACATAATATAGTTTGTATCTTTGAGCACAGTAAAGTTGAATACTTCACGCAGCGGCAAAGGTTTCTTGCCCTTCTTGTGTCGCGGGAACTTTTCCTTGATAAGAATGCATGCGATGACGTTTGTAGCAAAGACAATGAAGCCCAACACTCGATAAGTCCTTTTTTTACACATTTCGAGTTAGTTATCCGAAGATAGCGTGGATGATTGTGTAGGCACACCCACCATTCAACATTCAAAGAAGAGTTGATACGAGTAATGACAAAAGGGAGCACCAAACCGCCTATAGCAGAACCGCTTGCAACAATACCGAGTGCGAGAGCGCGATTTCGGTTGAACCATTGAGGAGGGACACCAAGTGCAGCCTTTCATGCAATTTTTTGATTGAGTTACACAACAGTTTGCAGTAAAGGATCAACAATTCTCCTATCATTTACTTACCACATACATAAACGATGCACCGATGCCGAACATGACTCCTTGTGATAGGTACAGCTGCCATATCTATGGTGATTACCTTAGTACGCATGTAATTTCATGTCTCTCGACGCAGTGTAAACCGACCGACCTCTTTTGTGAGACTTGCTAATTCAAGGCCGAGGGTGCTAAAGATAGTCGCAATGGCCAAGACGGGCTTGATACCATACCGTGCCGTGAGGATCTGAAAGACCGGGCCCATAAAGTGGATCAACAGTTCGATGATCGTGCCTGCAAAACTCAATTGCAGCTGCGCGTCCGGCACATCCTTGAATGTGTTACGTTCCAGATAGTCTTGCAAGATGCCCCAACTCGACGTGATACCGAAACCAGTAATCTGAGCAAGGAATGCACCAATGACTACAAACCATCCGTATCCACCCTCTTGCTGGTCGTCCTCCTCCGGCTCCTCCCACTGTGCCTCGTCCTTCTCTGTTGCGGGCGTCGCCGCTGCGGTCTCTATTTGCTCTTGCGGCTGCTCATCGTCTGCGCCGTGCAGTGTGATGCGGTATTCTTGATTCTCAGTGGCGGTTTTCTCGGATGCAATTGAGATTTGTTCATGGATATCTTGATGTTCATGCGGTATCGAGGAATGATATGCTGTGGCTGTAGTAGTTGCTGATGCCATGATGGAAAAATGCGACGGTGATGGGGATATAGATCTATATTATCGCCCTTTTTATGTTGTTGTTTCTCGGAAGGCGGGTTTTTGGTTCGACTTCCCGCAAATCCGTCGCTTACCCTGGGTCGGAAAAATGTTGGACTTAATACTTTTTCTTACATGTCTATGTATAAAAAACTTTTGCTATCAAACAAATTCTTGCAAATGCTGTGCAAGTCGAATCTACAGAATCCTTCCATACGCATTCATGGTCGACATGTGCGAATAGATTGAGCTTTCGTGCACATTCATTGGAGATTTGATATGTATCTAGAACCATTGTCTTACCAGGAACAGATCCCAGTTGTACTCTCCGAAGCTCAACCATCACAATTTTCAGGCGGAAGCCCTGCCCGATACACTACCATATACGGCTTGATGCGTACCGATTTTTTGAAACAAAAGGTCGTGCGGGGACGCGGCTGATGAAAAAATCGTCCCTTTCCAAAACTTTATCTCTAAAATTCTTACGATCGCGGCTCATGATTCTTTGCCAGCATAATAACAATCGCCATAACAAAGCGCCTGTAATCTTTCTCTTCCAAAAATGGAAGGTACACATTCAAGGACTACTGTTATTGATTTCCTCCTGTGAGCAAGAGTTCTGCCTGGCTTTGCCAAGCGGAGAGCAATATAAAGAATCAAGTCTGAAATCTCTCTTAAAACAATAGAATATCTTATTGATAACATATAAATATCCTCGAATTGTATATTTTAAACAAAGGGCAATTGATCGCGACTATATCTTGTTCTCTCGATTCACGTTTCCTATTTGGAATTACCGATAGCAGAATCTTACATCTCCCGTACAAAGTGTTTTAGCGTTTGTTGCGATTTGAATCGATATGGATCCAAGGAGTTATGTGCGACATCCACCCGCCATGTTCAAACATCTAGACAGTTCGAAATTCTATTTACATAATTGAGCATGGAAGTGACGGTCTTTATGGATGTTACAAAAGGGATCAAAATTAAAGGTTGCTGCTCCAAGGTAAGTCCGAGGTACTTGCTTATTCAATTATTGTTGATCCATGAATTTTCTTTCTGCAAAATCCTATTATGCAGCGCTTGAACAAGGAAGGATGGCGTACAAAAAAGTCGTCTTGCTTTCACCGCTGCTGTATAGCATGAAATGGATCTCTTCTAAACATTCTCGATTTGAAAGCATGCGTTTATGCTGTAAACCATACTCTAATCAACTACATAAACAGTTATGGTGTGTCCAAGAGCGACTACTATCTTTTGTACGAAGCAAATCCCTCCAGCGCAGGCGGGACGGCGACGTATATTCGTGATTTTTGATGTTGGTTGGCTTTTTCCCTTTGTCTCCTTCGCAGATATTGAACAGTTTAGATGGATCCTTCTATTAACAAGCACCAGTTATCCGACTGAGCTGCTACACGTCTCCAGTAGTTTACTGGAGGCATAGTCATAAAGGTATTAGACTGCCGGTTGCCAAGAGTGCGAACGAGGCGTCTGATGTCCATGCGTCGAGTACTCCCTGGATGGACAGAGTTAAGGCTTATTTGATCAGATACAATACAATTTAGAAATGTATCTCTGCGGATTCTGTTATTCTCGTTTGACATGCCAGACACCTCAAGCAATATCATCGTATTATAATTGTATCTAGAGGACCATACAGCCACGCTGTTGTGTACTTTGCGCAAAGATCCTGCAGACCGGACCTCGATTTACAGATTATGCAATTTGCAGGTTTATGCAGGAAAACTGTCCCATAGTCGCGATATTTCAAAACGCCGGCGAACTAGGTACATAGTCGAACGTAGCAGAAGAATGAGATTGCAATACTCGTCCGAATTAGTTCTGGATAAATATATACTTTTAACACAATACAACGCTGCACTGAGTATCATCATCGATTTTGTATCTTACTCCACAGTGATTCATTCGATCGTACTCGTATTACTATAAAGGATTCTAATCTCTTCTACCGCTGCCATTTATTCAAAGCATTGTGGGAAGAATGGTGGTGGTGGTGGAAAAGATTGACTAGTCAAATCTAGGTTTCTCAGCAAGCTCGACTGGATCAGTTCCATGCTGTTCAATGTATCTCTCGTGCTCACGGATAGCATGCTGATAGTTCGAGATCAGTGTACGTGCCTTGATATTCACAGCTTCGTGTGGTAGCACGCGATGCAGCGCATCCATTGCAATATCGTAACGCGAGCAACCTAAAATTCGCTCAATAAGCCCTATCTTTCCTTCCTTTTTCATGCAATCACAAAATTCATACCATTTGCAGTAAGCATTCGGAAAGGAGTGGTGGTTGTACCCTCTTCATTGTAACCATGCTGCGTGGAACATATGCTGAGTCAACTGATGACAATGGTTTCAATTTTTTCTTACTCACGACAGTCATTCTTCCAGGAGCTACGCGCTCGTAAGCCAAGCTCTTGATAGCAGACGGATAACCGTGGAAGTTGAAAATGATGGGCTTATCGGGTGTGAAAATTGCCTCGAATTCATCTGCCGTCAACCGGTGCGAATGCGTGAATCCCAAAACCATCAGGTCTGTTACATTAACAACGCGCACGCGAAGCTCAGGACAATCTTTACGCAACAGCGCTGCCGCCGCAACGACTTCAAAAGTCGGCTCAACGCCGCATCCTACCAGCACGACATCAGGTTTGCGACCGTCATCGGTGCTGTATTCCTCCCACACGGAAGCGCCGGCTCGGCAGTGTTCTGCGACCTTCTTTGGGTCTGTGATCCACACCGGCGTCGGGTTCTTTGCACTGATCACCAGGTTGATGTATCCTTGTGAGTGGAGGCAGTGGTCGATAGTTGAAAGCATGCAGTTTGCGTCCGGTGGAAGGTATATGCGAACCATGTTGGATTTCAGGTTCATGAGATTGTTGAGAAATGCCGGGTTCTGATGGCTGAAACCATTGTGCTCCTGGCGCCACAGCGTGCTGCTCTCAATGTAGTTAAGTGACGCCATTGGGCTCTTCCACAGCGTTTCTTGCCCGAGTTTTAGGAACTTAGCATATTGGATGACCATCGTAGTAACAATACCCAAGAACCTAAAACTTACGTTGAATATTTAATAGATAGATCCATGAAACCTGTTAAGCTTACGCTTCGTAGCTAGGGAAGAGACCGGTACGGCCAGTAAGAGTGTATCCTTGCAAAAATCCTTGACACATGTGTTCTGATAGTACTTCAATAATCCGCCCTCCTTTTGTGAACAAGTCAGGGTCAGGCTTTTTGTTTCATACAGAAGTTCGATCCATTAAGCAATGTATTCTCCGGGAATAATTATTATCTTGTTGGTCATTTTACCTCCATAACACGTTTGGTTGCATCAAGCACTTTGGTGAGTTTGTTGGATGTCAGTTCGTCGGGAGAGAATATACGGAAGGTTCTTTCGTTACGCGTGCAGACTTCCTTGAGGTACTCGCCTGCAGCGTCCATGGCGCTACTGTCTTCTTGTTTGACAAACTGTTGCCAATCGGGTAGATCTAGGGGTTGATACGTCTCACCGTGCGCTTCCTTTCGCATGCCCATCCGTTTCCGCTCGTCTTCTGGGAAGCAATCCAAGATATCCCGTTGCACTCTGCCGTTTTCATCAAATAGATCCTCTGGTTTGTACTCCCTCAACCATTTCTCCAAGAGCTGCAGCTCTTCGTCGTCCTTTTTGGCCTTTGGGAGCGGAACCTGATGCGCGTTGAAAGTGCCTTCGATCGGTTTACCGTGTGCAGACTTTGGACCTGTCCATCCTTTGGGTGAGCGCACAATAAGCATGGGCCAACGAGGTTTGAAAATGGCTTTGCCGCTGCGAGCAGCTTTCTGAATGGCATGGATTTCGTTGATCGCCCACTCGGTGGATACCGCCATGTCCTTTTGGATGGTCTCCAGATCATCGCCAACAATACGCACTTGATAACCGTAACCTGTGAATAAAGAATGTAATTCGTCGTCGCTGCAAAAAGATATTAGACCAAGCTTTCGCATCTCCTTTCGTTCAACTTACGTCATGCATCCAAATATTGTTTTTTGCGAAATTTTGTATCTGTTGAGATGCAGCACCGGCAAGACTGCACCGGAAACTGCAGGATCGATGAACTTGTGCGCATGCCACGTCGTTGCCGTCGGTCCTGTCTCTGCTTCGCCGTCGCCGACAATACACGTGACAATAAGATCAGAATTATCCAAAGCTGCGCCGAAACTGACAGCCAAGGCGTATCCGAGCTCTCCGCCTTCGGATGCAAAGGTGGTTAATTATTACTATTACGCCATTGTTGACTTATCAGAAAACACGCACTCACCTTCGTGAATTTGACCAGGGACTTCGGAATTCGTATGGCTCGGAAATCCACTAGGCCAGGAAAATCCACGCACGAGTTGGTGCAAACCGCGTTCGTCCATCGAGTATTTCGGATAATATTTCGTAATCGATTGCTCCAGATAAAGGTTGGCGAGGTTGGCAGGCGCGCCATGACCAGGTCCAGTGACAAATAGCATGTCAAGGTTCCACTTTTTTACCAGACGCGTGCAGTGCGCATACACGAGGTTGATGCCAGGACACGTGCCCCAATGACCCAGCAGCCGTGGCTTTATGTGTTTCCTCTCAAGCGGTTCCCTTAGCATAACGTTGTCCTTTAGAAAAATCATGGCGCCTGCAAGGTAGTTGGCAGCTCGCTGCAGTTCCAAGTATGGTGCCAGTTCCTTTTCGTCAACTTTAGATATATCCAGATCGACAGAAAACCTGTCTCGGGTATGAATATCTTGCGCCGTCGTTGTCATACTGGACAGATATACAGTTATAAAATTAAGAGGAGATACAAAAGGAAAAGAAAACGTAATTTATATATGCGGTCTCAAAACCCTTGAAGTTGATGTATGCTGCTGAATTCGCAGATACTGACATCATTTTCATGGTCAGTGAGATTGCACAGTCCCTTTCGATATTGCCTTGCAATAGCGTAGTATGTATCGCTCTTGCTCACAAAGGGGACAAATAACTTAAAGAATAGAGTGAAAGGCATGTTTCATATGCTCATCCCTGGCTAATATGGCCGCATGTCGCTAGACGGATACCGATCAGGAGTGTTAATGCAAGAATCAGATCAATAAGAGCGATAATGATAGAACCACTCAAATCAATAGACCTCTGTAAGAATAATTGTATGATGTAAGGAAGAGCAGCAAATTTGTCCTGTTTATTCTCAAGCAACGAGTTGTTCCCAGTCGTCCGTCAGCCGATGAAATCCTCGGAGTTGCACAGTCATGCCTAGACACCTATCCTTTCTTCTCTCTGTTACTTGACGACATGCATCCAGCCAAGGCTAACAAGATTGACATTAGCGTAAGTCAAGCATCCGTGTACTAGCACTCCTCTGTTATTTAACACACAGTCATGACAGCAATTGAATGAAGAGGAAAAGAAGTTGTTTCGAATGTACGGCAAGCTGCCCGATCGAAAGGATCTCTTGGGTCACAAGTTGAAGGTAATAGAAAATGTTCAATGAAACAGCCCTGTACCTGGAGCTGGAAACGTTTATGAGTATAAATGTATATTGCTAACTCGATATTTGTATCAAAAGGAACGAAAATACTTTGACTCTGGTGACTATGCGCTTTCCAAGGCTGGCAAAGAACCCGAAGTCGCCATTGGTTCTGAACACCCTTCGCCTGATACCATTCCGCATTCCAACCCAAACGCTAACCAAAGCTCCAGCCCTGTCAAGGAGAGTCCTCTTGTGCCGGAGACAAAGCAACAGGAAGATACCACCGCACTATCAGCAGCAGCAACAACAACCACCACGAACAACAACTAGTTTTTTTGTCCCCTTCGTCTATCAGTTTTGTTCAACCTGTCTGTCTCTTCGTGTTTATTGTTGTACGGCAAAAAGAAACGGTGTTTGACCGAAATTGATACGTATCTTTGCAGTTCCATCTGCACCGATACTTGCAAAGTAATGATGTGGTTCCAGGCCCGAGAATGCGTTGGAGATGAAGCGGCCGTTCAATGTAAAAAAGACGGTGCCTTCTTGAGGCCGATACCCGCATCCAACGGTGTCACCTTGCGCCCAGCTAGGTCCATAGTCCTGGCCTCCCGTTCCATCATCCAGAAACTTGCGGCCGTCGTCGCTGTGGTAACCTACCGAGTACTTGTTCCATCCTGGCATGCGGAACAGCGGGTACGGCCGTGTAGTGAGTCCAATAGCTAGCACAGTGTCTGGCGATAGCTGCTCCACGGTCGCTTCAAAGTAATGCACTGCAGTAACAGAATCATGCAAAAATGGATGCGTTGCTTGCACAGTGACATCCCAGTCATAGCTACCGCGGTTTTTTGGCGCAGAAGGCCAAAACTGCACCGTGAAACCATCGTTCAACAGCTGGAACGGTGGCGACTGCGGCGTTGCCAAATGATGTCGAAAGAGATGATTGCTGTGCGTAGCAAGGTCCAGTCGAACGCAATTCAGAAAGCCGCCATGTTCCCTAATCTCTTTTGCAAGTTCCTCCGGGTACTGATCGAGCTGTGATCTGAACGCTTGCGTAAACAGCTCACCGCGCTCGAACGAGTCGGCTGAAGCATCTCGGAACCTGCCCCATTCGTAAACTGCATTGCTAGGTTCCAACGCAGTCTGCACGGCGTGGTCGTAACTGGGCGGTTCTTCTTCGATTTCTTGTTGTTGATGATGGTTCATTTGATGATAATGAGATGATATAAATATTGATACAAGAGAAAAGAAAAAGAACAAGACTTTGAGAAAAGAATGTGGGGAAGATGCTGAGCAATTGAGGATGGGCTGGGGAAGGGGACCGAGGATTGCTCTCTTTCTCTCTTTCTTTCTTTTCGTAAAGTTAAAAGAAAGAGAGAGCGAGTGCAAGGGAGGACGCGAGACAAAAAGTTTACATGGTTTACAAAACTAATGAAAAAGTAAGAAAAGAAATAATGCGTTAAGAAAATAAACTAACTGTTGTCGTTGTTACTGCTGGCAGCGGCGCTGCCTGCTTGACTTTCCAAGACGACAGCGCGACTTTCAATGTCAGGCACCGCTTCGGTCGTGACAGTGAGCGGCCGATGTTCTGCGTGGCGCACAGATGCACCTTCTTCGTTTAATTCTCGTTGCAAAATTTCATCGCCAAGCTGTTGTCTCCGTAATTCATCTTGCCAGGCTGTGTTTCGCAACAGATTCCGGTATGAGTCTGCGCTTGGATTATTTAACGACAACGGCGCGGCTTTTGACATGACGGGTGATGTATCTGGCGAATACGGCCGCGAAGATCCTGCGGTGGAGTTGCGGATACTGTCAGAGTTACGGTTCGACGAAGTTGCTGCAGCGCCGCCTGCCGCTGCCGCAATAATAGGCGTGCTTGAGTGTATGGAGCTACCGTCGTATAATGGTTTTGGCTGCGTCATGCCGCCGCCGTTTACTCGCGATGCAGCAGCTGCAGCTGCAGGTAACAGCTTATTACGCTGCTTCCGTCGTCGTGCATAAAGTAGTCCCCACAACAATGCTGCTAGCGCGACTGCAAATAAAACACATGCTACAGCGATCACTGCAATTGCCCAGCTTGGTAAGCTGCCGCTGCCGTTGCTGTTATTGCTATCGCCGCTGTCAGCTGTATTTGAGTTTTTTGGCGAATTGGCACTGGAGGGCGATCCAATTTCTGCAAAATAAAATATTTAGCAAAAGAGAAGAAGGAAAAAGAATTGCTGCTGGCCAGGAAACAACTCACGAATGACACTGAAATTAAATGGTCGAGGGTACATGCTGTAAACATCCACAAGCTGCTGGGTATCATTCATTCCTGCCGGTAGGTAATATCCGAACATGGTCCAAGTCACGTTTGTCGACGACGAGGTCGGGAACCACGAGCTGTCAACAGTAACGGTGAAAGATTCGTCAGTTGTCGTGATATTGGTCCATTTCTTAATCTCCTGATAGGCGTAATTTTCGCGGTAGTACAAATGGAGGTCCAATTGCGACTATGTAAACAAACGCTTGTTAGCGATCGGGCGCAACGGGCGATGTAAACACATGATACATGAATACGTACTGAAGTGACATAAAAGGGGTAACTAATTTTGGAAAAAGGCGGAAATGTGAACTATTAATGTGCCTGTTCTGCTGTATATCTCCTCCACCTCAGCTTAGCTTACTTGTAGTTCCAAACAAATTGGTACTGAGATCCCTCGATCCATGTATCTGTTGGTTTCGGCGAGCAAATAGGGTAGCCGTTCCCCATGTCGTGACAGGCCGTACCTACGGGTGGGCCATGATTAGAAAACATAAAGTTCGAGCAAACAATATGACCGAAGGCGGAGCGTGCGCGCGCTTACATACTTGACTGTCGCTTAGCAACCATACTGTATATATATATATATATATATATATATGTGTGTGTGTGTGTGCGTGTATGTGTATATGTCGAGGAATGAGCACGGACAGTGACGATTAACTTTTATGCGAGATGGAATGCCGAGAGGGTTCCTGCCATGAGCAAGAAAAGAGAGAGAGGAGAGAGAGAGAGGTGGAGGAGATGGAAACGCAACAGTATAAAAAAAGAAACGAGATGCGTGGGACAAAGAATACCAAAATTTGATTCGGGGGCCCGTCTTTTTCTTTCGAAATTGCCGAACGGCTGTTCCCTCCTTTCTGCTGACTTACTTTCTCGATCTCTCTCTCCGTATGTATGTATGTATGTGTGCGGATGTATATTCTGAATAGCACCAATGACTATGATGCTGCTGCTGAATTTCTCTTAGTGCTTGAATATATAAATATGGATATACTTGCCAGATCCCAAAAAAGGGGATGTTGAGAATTTCAGACACCTCAGCTAGCCAGTAAGAAGGAAGCATGATCGGAAAGTAGGAACCTTTCCTTGGTAGGCCATGCTTTGAGGAGCGACGGTACGGCGTTGTTCGTGTTTCGTGAGTCTGCCGGATGACAAGAACGCCTGCAATATTCCTGTGTACATCAATTCTTTTACTTTTCGGTCATAGCATGTAATTCATGATGACTCTCTAGCGTTGATAGGAGCTACGATGGACAGGTTACGTTGTACATAGACAGGTCCGAGATAAATTGAAAGCTTTTACGATGATACATTGCTTCCTTATTTTGTTTAACGTAGTCACCCCTAGTTTACGTTCCATCATAGCCGACGATGAGTTGATATAAAGTTGCGATCGATTCTACCACCGGAGCCCAACCCCGGGCCGGCGGATGTCCCCCATTCATCCAGATCCGCGTGTTCGCTTGCAGACTTTGCTCGTATAAACGCGATAAGGATGTATATTTCACTCAATTCATGATCCGTTCGGTAGGTCGGAAACGTAATAATCTTTTGCTGCTGCTGTTCGGAACCGTCAAAGTACACCCGCTACTTTGCTCTGCACTCCGCCGCTGCCGCCGCCGCTGCTGCTGACAAAGTAGTCGTGACATGTATGCTTAACCGTTGTTGTTTACTTGAAGCCCGACTATGCTGGCTGGTGAGCTTTTACTGCTGCAGAGTCACACATATTTGCATTATCAACCAGGAGTATCTGATGACGACGACGACAAGATAGGAAGCTCTTGGATCATATCATAGCACACCTGTCGCTCTGTCTTCTTTTCGCAGTGCTTTGCCATGATGATAACTTGATAATCATGTCTTTGTTAATGGCTCCGTAAGCAATAAGCGTTCCACAAGCTTTACTGACGTCTTGCTTCCCCGCTGAAAGCACGGGACGGGTCGAAGAGTCATCATCATTGTTTCTAGGTTACACCAAGTTCTGAGGATTCGATCGTTCCTCCGTCCGCCAATTATCGGTATTCGTGAACGATCGAGCCGAGAATAAGAGAAACTTCAGTCTTTGGCAAGACAAACAAGGAAAAGATAAAAAAATAGTAGCATCTATGAGGCGTATGGAAAAATGAGAGAAACTTTATCGATGTCGTGAAACAACCTTTTTTTTATTCGATTTTCTTCTTCCAACAGAATCCTTGCAAGTTTAAAGTTATTGTTTTCTGCGGGCAGAACGAATAAGATCAGGCACGTAGAACTTTGTCTTCTGGATAGACAGCATTGTTATCCAGTAGGTTATCTTTTGCCAAGTTTTTCAACATCGCCCGCCGCTCGCCGTAATTTATAGTGATCGATCAAAACACTTGGATCTCGAACAATGCTCGATTACCCAAAAGCGTACAGTATTTACATTTTTGCTACAACACGTTCTAATATAGAGCGGCTAAAGTCATAACTGTAATAAATACTCTAACGCTCTTTCCAACAAGGAGCTATCCATTTCGGGGTTGCTGCTGAGCAGGTTCACTTGCTAAAGACGGAAGTCGTGGAGAAAAAGAAAGCAGCAGAAACAGAGAGAACTGTTTTGTATTGTTCTGCAGCCATGATACTCCCCATTTATAGTAAAAAAGGGAATTGAAATGCGATGGTGCTATGCAGTGCTAGGCCACCTGGATGCAAAGGAAACGTAATCAAATGACGAAAATGAGCGTGATCATTGAGAGCGGGCAAATGATTCCAACAAACTCCCGCTCAACCAGCAGTTCGGTACTAGCGCGCTTGCACGCAATTACACGGGGGACTGGTCGACGCTCGGAAAATCTCTTGGATCATCATCCAAGCAATGACACTTTCCTGCCTTGTTCTTGTTAAATGACAGATAATCGTTACCTAAAGCAGAGGTCTCTCGCCATCTACGAGGGATGACATCAGTGGAGGCTCACCATGGAGAGCACGCTTGCATGCTTTGCAGCAAATAGCTAGAGGCCGTGCAGATGGCGATCATAATGCATCTTTGTGCATCAAGAAACCAATCCACCAGATTTTTAACTACACGCCGTCTAGATAATCTGCGTTCCAACTGCTTCTTAATCACATGCGCAGTAGTGCAAGAGGCACCTCACTTGGCACAGAGGAGAGAAGAAAAAGGGAATTTGTGTTCACAAAGTGAACTGCCGCTGGTAGATGAGAACAAGGTTTTGGCGGGAGAGTACAAGCATGAAAGCAGCACATCAACATGGATGCCACCACCAAGCATGAATGTTTGATTTTCTCATGTTCACGTGTAAAAAAAAGTTGAAATTCTCCATAGAGCTTCTAGCACCTTTTCTCTTTTGGCATCACTGAAGGTTGAAGCATGGGGTCGTGTATTTTATGTTTGGCGAATGATCGTTCCTACCTACATATGATATGCATCATCGTCATCGTCAACAGCAACAATGTCCAAATGTCCATGCACGCTTGTTTATAAAAGACATGCTAGTAATAACTAAACATATTTCACTACTACCACCGCTACTTCTGAGTAGCTCGGGGACTGCAGTTGCGACGTGATGCAAGGTTTTCTCTGAAAGGCAATTGCAGTGGGGATGTGTGTGTGTGCCATTTATCCTGCACACATTGTCAACAGCCTCTTCTTCTTTTTAGACAGACATGCTAAATTAAGATCAATGTGGGTAAACTTTCCGTCCTTTCCTTTTCATTACGTATGCGGTTTAGTTTGCTGTTCGCAGAGGGGTACTAGACACGTTGTGACCCACCGTCCCGTCAGTGGTAGAAGACAAGGAGATGAGTAACGTACCAGGAAAGTGAACCCGCCAAGTTGCACTACTCGTGCAGTGCTACATTCAACCAATCGATCGTGGTTTCTATTCTTAACCACCGCTTAATTGCGACCATTAACAGCGCATCAATCAATCAATCAATCGTTCGTGAGCATTCACGATAAAAGTAGACACGCAGGGTCGATGATGATCATCAAAGATTATTAAGCAAAAAGCTTGGCAAGAACATACTGTTGCTGTGGGGGGAGAAGAGAAGGCTTCTTTTTCTGCTTTTCCTTTTGCACCCGCCGCCGCCGCTCGGCCCTGTTTGCAGACTAGACATCACGAAAACCGTCTGTGCCCTGCATGTTTTCTTTTTCGAAAATGGTCATGGGGACAGACCTGACCTTGAGAACCCAAGAGATCGCCGCCAAAACAAGTAAGACCAGGTGATCGCGCAAAAAGGGTCGGGACTTTGCAAGTTGTCATGGGATCGCGGGCCCATTCAATCGTGTAACGGGTAACAAAAGAAACACAGGTGTAACGACAATGGTGCAAGAGCAAACAGGCTAGTTCCATCTATAAAGAGAGACAGAGACTGACAGAGAAAAAAGAGATGAAAGCGCACGTACGCGCGCGTGTGACTCTACTCACAACGAAATGCAGGAACATGGATAGGCCTTGATTTCTAAATCGTATGAGCAGGCAAAAAGACAATGTTTGATCCTTTCAAAAGCTAGGACGAGAAGAAAAAAACCAGACAAGCAAAGGTATCATCTCGTACAACGATTATTAACCTAGAATGGTATGGTCATGACAACGCGAGAACCCACGAGCATGTAAGAAAAATAACACGCAGGCATTGACACTCGCTATCGTTCTGTTAGTGAATCATTTAAGAAGCGGTTCGTGCGCGGGCGTTCGTACGCAAAAAAAGAAAGAAGATGAAACATGATAAACAAAAAACGCTCAGGCCACCTCCGCTAGGTGAACCTCAAGAAGCCTCGTAATTTAGAAAAGATTGATGGCATACATAACTTTTTCATCAGTGATGATGAAACAAAAGTAGGGAGATTGCAACGTAACTTTATCATGGGGACATCGAGTGCGACGCAGTTCAATGATGGCAGCCCCAGGAAGAGAGAGAATGTACAACGGGTTTTCCCATGCTTCATGTGAGTTGCCATTGTTACAACAACTTTTGACAATTCGTACTGGAGCGCGCGAGCTATTAGTGCTCGGCAGAAACAGGAATCGGAGAGAAGGCGTAGACAGGGCGAATGAGTGAACGGAACGATACACACAGCTCCCATGACCAGGAAAACCTTGATTGAAAGAGATTTGGATTGGGGTGCTCGTGATCGCATGGGCATGGATAAGCAAAGGAAAAAAGGTACGCGCGCCTGCCCGCCCATTTTTTCCCGGCCGGTCGTAGCTCATGATAGACTGCATTGTGGATCGTTTCTCATGCATGCAGCAGCAGCAAAGTCAATTTGGAGGCATCGTCGTGCAACTCTCGGACATTGCTATTTAAGACCGTGAAAGAACGCAAGCCGCTTTTCTTTTCTTTTTTCCTCTCCATCACCTCTTTCTTGTTTAGCTTTTTCTATATACACAGAAATGAAATCCACAACCTTGGCAAAGTGCAACTACGCTTCTTCTGCAAACTTGAACGACACTTCTAAAGTCTGCAGCGGCCGTGGCAAGAGCTACTGCTTGATCCATCGACGCTATTTTGAAACAAGCTGGTGCCCTGACTGTGGTCGCGCAAGTAGTAAGTATCTTCTTTTTGTCCTTTCTGTCCTTTTGTCGTCGAAACTTACAGTGTTTAAACTTTCTGTCTAGTTGTCGGTCGCTAAAAATACCCACCAAAACCGGCAAACCCAAAAAAGATACCACCCACCCACCTCATAACTTTTTTCTTATCGATTATTGCTTCCTGGTTACACATTCTCACTGTGTGTCTACTACCCTTTCTTTCTGTCTCTTTGCCTCTCTCACTTTAACTCTCCCTGGCTTACTCTATCTATCTATCAGCCTCTATCTACGTATCTATCTGTCTATCTATCCTGCCTACATGCATTCCTCAAGATCTCTTGCCTCTCATTACTCTACTATCTGGAGCACAAGCGCTATCTATTGAAAGCTACTTTACGGACAAAACTGCACGGAAAAAACCCAACTACGTATATAAAAAAGGATCAACAACAACAATGACAACACCACCATCCATCCACCAGACAAGAAAAAAGAAGGACACAAAAAAAAGTTTAAAACCACACGCCTAATACCAATTATGTCTCCCCCACCCCCGCGTCATTTACCCCGCCCAAAAAAGAAGGCCTTAGATTTTCTTCAATTGTATTTCCAAAGAATGATAATGTTACTAACACGTAGTACTGTAAAAATAAAAAAAAACCGTTACAAAATATAGTACATGCTCGCTCGCGCTTTGGAGCATTAGCACGGGGAGTGCCGGCCATAAGTTATGTAAGCATGTATGTATCAGCAACCAGGGGATGATGCCCTGCACGCCTTCTCTCCCCTGACAAGAGTCATTACTAGTTTTCCAAGGACTCGGCCGCCCACATGCCAAGTAAGTTAAGACTAATAGGCACGATCAACCTGCAGCAGCAGCAGATGGTTTTACCACTTGAAAACGTTATGAATAGTTGGTTTTCCGTTTTACTCCTAGCACGGGAACCTATCTTCGTGTTGAATGACATGAGATCACAACAGATATTATCCATCCGTGGCGGTCAGGGGTCTCCTGATGTAAAAACTCTCAACAGCAACGCATCTTACATAATGCGATTTGTCAGATTACTACGCTGCTTCAGCAACACTACTGCTAAGGTACCTTTATGTTTTCCGGTTTATTGAGGAAACAAACACATTACTGCTTTGGAAGGGTACAAGGTATACTCAGCAAATTCAAATGGTTCTATGCTGCTGCTGCTGTTACTTTTATCTCGTTGTTTAAAAATCAAATTCTCCTCGAAATGCATCTAGGTTGCGTCGATCGCATTGATGTGCCAGATCTTCGCGGTTCATCCTATACAAGCATTGTTAGCAATCCAATCCCCCACTAATTTTCAGCGTTAAGCTTTTGCCCCACTTACATGAACATGACCATACGCAAGCTATCCCACACATTGTCACTCATGCCGTTAGGAACCGATATCTTGTTACCTCGATCATCCAGCATGACCGCTGCAGGCACGCTAGCTTCTGCGCTCTGCTGGAGCACCAACGCGGTAAGCAAATGCTCGGCTGCCTCTTTGTTCTGACCGAGGTTGATGCAGCTGATAGCCAGATTGTACCGAGCACGGACGTATGAAGGATTGATTTCCAGAGCGTTGAAGTAAGCTTCGATGGCGCCTGGCGTATCGCGTGAGTTGGCAAGTGTTGCGCCGAGCTTGTTCCACAGCAAGTAATCTTGTGGTCTACTTTGCAGGGCAGCCTTGAAGCAATCAATGGCCTTGTGGTATTCTTCTGACACGTTGAACAGCACACCGAGGCCCACTTGGACATCGGCATCCATCTCTTCACCGGGAGCACTCCGCGCCGCTTCCAAAAACATGTTTGTGATATATGCGTGTCTATCTGCTGCCATCCTGCTCTTGCCGCTGCTGCGAGCGAGGTGCTGGTATTTCTCATTGTTGGATATCCATTGCTCCAAAGCATCGTATGCATCTGCCCGGCAGTTCTCATTCGTGTAGCTCACTGCCAGCGCGAGCCAACAATCGAGCATGCCAGGGTCTAAAGATACAGCCCGTCGCAGAGCTGCAATGGCCGCTCCGTCTCGTTCATTCTCCTGCTGACGGAAACCGAGCTGCTGCCATGCACTTGCATCGTTAGCCTGTAACTGAGCCTTTGCTTCCAGCGCAAGAATAGAGTCTGCCAGGCTATTGTGCTCTACACGGTCGATCGCATCAGGGTTAACAAGATACGGGTTATCCGTCATAAAATTATATGTGTCGTATTCTGGATTGACTGCTCTGTAGCCAAGGCCCTGCTCAGGTTTAAAGCGCTCCCAATCCTTTTGCATATCGTCCCACTCTGCATCTTTCGAGGTCTTCAGGTGTGCAATGTTTTCATTGTATTGTTGGACCCAGTCGTCCATCTCGGTGCCTTTACCGAAAATTCTTTCCATATCTGATTGACTCGCTTGACCCGCTCCGTTCGTCGCACGGTTGAATTCAGCAGCCCAGTCGCCGCCGCTCGGAATAGCAGTAGACGACGATGACTCGCCGCCATGGTTGTGTGACTCTGCAAAGTCCTCTGCCCAGCTTCGCTCTGCATTTCTCGCAAATTCGTCTTTCCACATATTTCCACTCGATGAGCTGCCGGCTTGCTGCACAAAATCGTCTGCCCACGATCGAGTTGCATTGCGTCCTTCGTACCGTTGTCCAAATTCGGATGCCCAATCACCGCCAACGTTCTTTCCTTTTGTCTCCACCATCTTGTTGCCTTCAATCGATACTTCCTTGTTACGCAATTTATGCATGAGCGCCATGAAATTGGATTGTTTGAATTTCGGGTTGCTCTCTGTATCCACAGTCTCTAGCAGCATCGCGGCCGTCCTCGCCAGTGCTTCCTTGTCGCTTGCACTGGTTGTCGAATTTTCCTGCTGCTCAAACTCTTTTGCCCATGCATCATCCGATTGCTGTGCTTCAAACTCCTGTTCCCAATTAATTTGTGCGCCTGATTGCAGATCATTCATTAGAGATTGATTTTTTTTGCCGCACTCTAATCCATTTACCTTGCTTTGCTTGCTCAAAAGCCATTTCAAATGCTTCTTTCTCTTTTTGAGACATTTCCAGCTGACCTGGATGGCTTGCCTGGAACGCTGCAAATTCATCGTGCCATCCATGCTGCTCAGCCGGCGCTTCAAAACAAAACCAAAACTTTGTTACTAAACTATCCCACACTAAACTCTCGCAACCTCCTTGCTTTACCATGCATGCTGTGCTGCTGATAGATCTTTTCAAACTCTTCAAAGTGAGAAGGACGCTCGTGCATTCCAGGTTTGTGCTGCATAAACTCATTTGCCCAGTCACCCGCAACAGGCCCTGGTGCTTGCATTGATTCAAGTTCCCGTGCCAAACCGCTAAACTCAAAAGCACCTGCGGGGCGTTCGGCTAATCGTCCAGGTGCATCGTCTCGTAGGAACTCTTCAGTAAACTACAAATTCATATCAGCATCTAGAATCCTTGTCTTACAAAATACCCCATCCATTACTTGCCTGTCGATCGGCTTGCATGGCTATATTTGAATTGGACCGAAATCCGCTCTATAATCGAAATTTTAGGAAAGGTGTCAGAATTCGGTTTCCTTTTATTGAAAGCGCACCTTGGAGCTCTCTCCTCTTTGGGCATTCATGAACCGATCCTAAATGGAATGTCAGTTTTTCTATTCTCGAGTTCGACCGACTTTGAAGGCAAAAAAGAAGAAAGGGTATGACTTGCCTGCTGCAGAGATCGATCCTGATGGAACTGTTTCATGAGGTTCGCCATTGGGTTCGCAGGGCCACAGTCAGCGCCTCCGCCACCAGCTAGTTGAGGAAACGACATTGTAAGGAGGGGTTCAGGATAGGGTTTTGCGAGTGCAGGAAGAGAAGGAAGAAGGGCCAGTTGAACAAAGCGTTGCCTTACTAAGGTTATTCGGAGTCCTAAATGCTCGAGTGTGGGGAGCGGATGCGGAACCGGATGGATGTTGGCAAGAGTTGCCCACACGCATGTGAAATCTTTCAGAATGTACCCGTTTGGGAATCACATTACTACAAATCATTCATCCCTCCTTGCTATGCTTAGAGATGTAACAATTATAGAATATTACACAGACCCAGGCATTATCTAGCTATAAAATGCTTCCACGGCATAAATAAATGTGTTCGTTGCTCTCCTCACCTATGACTTGAAACAATTATTATGTAGGGTATATTGGAATTTTAGTGCAGTAAAGACATTCAATTTCGCTCTACCGCAACAGCAGCTTATCAGCTAGCATTAGAGATGTAAACACTATTGAAGCAATTGACACGCTATTCATCAGACGTTTTGTTGACCTTGAGATCCCACAAGATATCCAGCTTCTGTTGCACCGAAATGAGGATCTTTTCTCGATGCTAGCTCTTCAGTCACTAGTTTGGCAAACACAGAAACCTTTGATCAGTAAAACCTGTTCAACGCTGTCAAGTTATGAAGGCTCATGTTTATCTCATTTCTGACAGCTCTGACGCGAAGCTATCTTTTTTTTTTCAGGAAAGAGCTGGATGGTGCGTAGTATGAATAGGTTAGCTCGATAATCCTCGATTTTTCTTTGTATATGTTTAGAGATGTGCTAAGATCCAAACTCTAAGAAGAAATCCGAAGGCGCCAATTTCATTGCTATTCTTGACTCCGTGCTGGTGCATGAACGCCAACAACTGTAAAAATCTCCTGGCACGACGCCTCGTTTATGCAATCTTTTACCCCTTCTTTTACTTTCATTGTCAAATGCCTGGACTCGTTTGGTCACCGCAAGAGATACAAGCGTTGCTTCGCTGGATTGCTGAGAATAATAGGCAAACGACCTGGAATCGACAGGACAGTCTGCGGGGTGTGCAAAATGCCTTGATACCATATAATCCCGTATACTTTCACGGAACATCTGGTATTCAGCGCATTAGATCCAAGCTTGTAAACTTGTACAAAGCATACGTCAACTGCTACGAGGCTGTTACGCCGATAGGTGCGTCCAGATCAAGCACTTGTGGTAAATATAAGCTTCTTTCTTCGGTCTGCTTTTCAGTCATCTTGACTAAATCTCGCCATACTAGTCAATCCACAAAAAGTCAATCAATTTCGCTGGTTTCGTCTCTGTCAGCAAGTATTTGGACCAGTTTGTCCGTTGCACATCATACTTGTCTCGCGCAACCGATATGCTATTGGACATGGTAGAACCGCTACTTTGCTCATTGTTCAGCAACAAGACAACTAAACACAGCACACAACTTTTCTTTTTAAATTTGCACGCACAATGATGCCTTCTTTTATTATCATTACTGTTGTTATACTGGAACGATTTGCTTATCCTCGAAGAGCACCATCCAATCGAATAACTGTGCCATTTAACATCCGGTTGCTTATAATTTGCAAGACAAGATCTGCAAACTCGGAAGCACGCCCGTGACGCTTTGGAAACAAGCACGGCGGCGCCTCCATCGGCGCGTTTTTCACCAAAGGTGTCTCTACACACGCAAAATTATTAGTGGATTGTAAAACGCTAAAGCTGTATGAAATATACTACGGTACCGAATGGACCAGGAGCTATGCTGACAACACGGATGCCAAAACCCGCAAGTTCTCGCGCCATCGGCAACGTTAGACCTGCGACGCCCGCTTTCCAGCATTGCGACGTGGGTTAATACTGATTTCTGAACAAGTGGATGATAACGTGCTCACCTTTGGATGATCCATACGCCAGTAACGACCCGTCTAGACCGAGAATTGATGACGTTGCAATGATCACTCCACGTTCGCCTTTAGATATAATATCGGGTGAATGACCAAATCCAGGAATTTCTGCATATTCTTCTTTCTTTTACCATCATCGTTATCTAGCGGTTTGTTATCCAAGAGAATCTCAGCGACCTTTTGAGCCACGCAGTATGTGCCGAGAAGATTCACGTTGACGATATGCTTGAATTGCTCGAAGCTTGTCAACTGACCGTTGGGCCCGTATCCTTTCAAGTTTTCTGGAGGGAACACGACGCCGCTGCAAAGAATCGCACCGACGATGGGCCAGTCTGGATACACAGATTTGATGTCCTTGAAAACCTCCTGGACTTGTTCCTGTGCATCATTTAATCTTAGCACAGAAACGAAAGACAAACTTGACTGTTTCTTATGGAAAACCCCTGAATCATATACTTGCCTTGTGCGTCACATCCACTGAGCCTGGAAAGTAGACATTGTCTGCTCCAAGTTCTTTCACGAGATTTTGGGCGCGATCTGCATTGATATCGATGATCTAGAGAAAAAAAAATATAAAAGTAAGACTAGCAAGTAAGCATCAATTTTCGCTCGCGAGATATTTACAATGGCTCTTCCTCGTTGAGCTACCAATGTTCTGATCACTTGTTCGCCCAGACCGCTTGCACTGTACATATGTGAGTCCAGTTCATTGAATACCTGAATCCTTCCATGACAACAAATAAAAGGAACTCACCCTCCAGTAACGATGAAGGTGTTGTTTTCTACAAGCATCTCGTGGTTCAATAAAAGTTGGGAAATTCTTGCATATGACTATGTTGTTCTCCTGGATCATGCCTTTTATCCAAATATACTCTCTTTGTTCGATTATTTAGGAAATCGATCGTTGCACGGATTCTCAGATTACACAGTCAGCTCTAGGTGCACCTTATAGTACTCGACTTTATCAGCCAGCTATCAAGTATATACTGCTATCGTTTTACGGAAAATTATTCAATTTGAGGGAACGGTTTTTCAATGGAAATATATGGTTCGAAAGCCATTTATGAAATCTTTTTAACGATCAAGGAAGGTTCACCAGGCAAGGAGACCGTAACCGGCACGGTCGCCGGCGACGACGAAGGAGGAACCGAAGAAGAAGACTCGTCAGGACCCGGCCATGGGACGTACGTTGGCCTCCGGACCGGAAGCTAACTGAACGCCTCGGCATCGCAATCGAAGGAAGGACTCAACGGAAGAGCCATCCTACAACGAAGGAGAAAAGACATGGAAGACATACAAGAAAGAGAGCCCACAACATCTTCAGGCTTGCTTCAAGTAACTTGATGATTTAAATAGAATTTGCCAATTGTAACAAGAGAAGCAAGGATCGAAACTGAAAAACATGGTCGAGAAAAGCTTGTATAACTCACTTATAAAAGTGTTTTTGTTATCCTTGTAGGTCGCCAGGCAAAGGAAATGCTTCGCGAAAGCCTCCGTTACATCATGAAAATGGTGACAATCTCCTTTCCTCCTTCCTTAGCTTTGCCCAGTGCCGGCGTCGAGTATCTCCTCAATATTAACTTGCAAGCCGTTCTTCCCTTCAGGCCTCAGAGCTTCACCCTCTGTCCCAACTGTCGCCCGTTAAAAAGGAACCGCTGCGTTTGCCGCGTGACTCAGGGAGCCTCAGAGGCGTCACGCAGCCAGCAAGTTGGAGCCATAAAGCCCGTGTAATTGCGGAAATAAATTCAGTTGCCTGGGGCGTGTACTATAAAAGGGAACTGTGTTTCATTTAGGTGATGGGCTGAATTTGACACTTACGAATACTGCGATTAGCAAAATCTTGGGCAAGTACCACGGCAGCTGCGTTGGGGTACGCGACGCTTGACGTGATTCCTTGCTGTATGGACTGCGTAGATACGAATCACCCGCTGCGACCTGTTATCTTCCAGGCTCTATTGCTTCTAGCTGTTATGATCCGCGATCGATATAGGTTTCCAGATTGAGCCTGCCGAACTACTTGGGATCAAGTTAAGCAAGTATCCTGTCCAAGATAACGGTTTCATTACGCTTGCCAATTCGTTTGCGTGGGAGAGGTGTAAGAAGTTCAGATGGGATACATCTGACTATATGCCAAGCTCTCCTTAGGGTATCTGCCGTCCGGAAGTGAAGGATCGATTCAGGTGTCTTCGCCTTCGTAGCTGCCTTCCTCTGTCAGAACATTTTCAGGCTATTAAATGAATATTCCCCCATACACGACAGGGTATCAAGGGTCCAAGTATACGCAGAACTCGCGATGGCACCCTTGTTTGCACTATTTGATACTGTGGATGTATACAATTGCAATACGATATCTTTCAGTTTGTGTCCGCCTTTTGCATTGGTTGACCAAAGCGAAACTAGGTATTTATCTCAACAGATCCTCAAGGAAACGTTTCCTATGATGAATAACATTTTATTGACGATGCAACTATATCGTGGACATCAAACAACTTAGGATGATCCACACAGGTCTTATATAGTATCATCCGGTGGTCTGTTGTCAAGAACTGTGTCGTCCGCAATTCTTGGAAATATTTGGGAACCTCTAGCAGCCTGAGCGTTATCCTTTTGTACAAAGTGCCTCACTTGGTATTTCTCTCTGTCTCTCTCTCTTGTATTCCTTTATCTGTTTTGCTTTCTTTCGCTCTAAATATACAATATGATAGATTTCGCTCCTCTTGATATTTTGCCGTGCTAAGTCAATTTTAGGATTGATTTAGAAAGAAAATTAGGTGTTCTCGCACAGCATTGGCAATATCGCTTATTCATTCTCGAAGATACTTAGAGCTTTATTGATCTCAATGTGCTCTCTTCGGCATAAGACATAAAAAGGAGCGAGTAAGCATGATGAGCAGCGGCTCAAAATAAAATTGGCAGGATGGACAGTATGATGGGTGATCGCTTGTTTCCTGTGAGCAGTGTATATTGGTCCATGACGCCCTATGGATTTATGCCTAGCTAACTTTTGCAATAAGACAAATGCTTAATGGTAGTAGTATTCTACTATGCAGTATCAGATGTGTTGATGAAATTTTATAATACATTAATTTTTGGGAAAAAGTGTATGATAGTAAGTCAGATGGCTGCTGGAAATCTGTGAAACTTGCATAAATCACTGTGCATAAGCGCAGCAACGTTTCGGTGCTGCCCCATGATAGGTGAAAAATTCAAAAGGTAGAAAATAAACACTCTGTATATATTGGTATTGACAAGAGTAGTTGTTAGCAGAAAAGAAGGTGGAAAGGAAGAAGAAAATAGGACATGGAAAACAGTGCGAGAGTCTAATGTGCGACAGTCTAGCACGCAGCACCGAAAAAGTGCGGACCTATTAGCTAGACTGGTCAAAGCGTCTTCACCCATCCATTTCCGTTCCAATCATCTTATTGACGCCAAAATGACAGCAACCTATTTCAGATCTATGCCTGCCCAGGAGTGGAATTGGGATGACGCGCTTGCAATTTATTTTATTCCTTACGGTATCCGAATGATACAGTTCGGAAACATATCGAATTGATAAAGGAAGAGCTGGAAACCATTTCAACGAAGTCTAAAAAACCGGGAAAAATCGAAGCAGCCTCAAACATGCTTCAAAATCTACCAGGAGAGTCAAAAAAGGACAAGCGAAAAGGAAGGGCTGTAACTCCCAGAGCCTACGAGACGAACGTAACAAACGCTGATTTCCGTGGCAGTCAGTTCACTGATAGTGTCTTCCAATCAAATTTCATGTAAGTTGCCTATAAATAACAATTTACTAAACACTAAAACTATTACATAGCGCCGGAAGAAAGCATCCGTTGGACAATGATGAAGAAGAGGAGAATAGGCATGATGGAAATTGGCAGGCTCAAGAAAGAAACCCGTTTATAATACGCAGAAACGCAAGAAGAAGAGCAGGAGGTATGCAGTGTCTGACTATGATGGTTTCACCGGTTAATGGATATCGCATAGTGCGTTACTCTGCCTGAAGCAGCACCAATAATCCCAAAGAGAGATGTTCTGGAGATTGGTCCTGCACCAGACGATGGAAGCGACGAAGTAGCGAAGCTTTTTTATAAATACAAAAGGAAGGTTGTAGAGTACAACAAGACAAACATCCTTCACTATGAAGACAACATACATGAGATATTGTATGGCACCTGAACGGGACTGATGTTTGAATGATCTAATTTACAGTTTCTCTGTCAGGTCATTGACGCACGTCTTATTGCTGAAGCCATACCAGTATTCGCCTCTGCAGATTGAAGTCTTTGGAAGAGACATACTGAATAATCTATGCAAGGAGATGCTTGAAAACCACTCCACATTTAATAATGGAGTAGATGAAAATTTTAAGAAAGATCTGGAAATTTTGCTCAAGGTAAAGTCTCTAGATGACTCACCATTTGCTGATCTCTATGGTTCTAACACCACGCATCAGCCTCTTCGTAAAGCTGCTTTACGACGACAATCTTTCGAATATCGCGTTTTACACTGTTTAACAAATATGTAATATTTTAGCGTGTAATAGATAATAATAATTCAGCATTTTAGGCTGGAAGAGTTTCCGCCCGTTCCGATGGTGGAAATAGGAGAGCATGATTTGATCACCACTGTAATCGATCCCATCCTACGGTCATTGATAAGCTCTTCTAAATGTCATCTGTGCTGGTAAGTTGCAGCTGATAACAATATACATTCTGACCTAAATATGGGCTTTATTACAGGCCGGAAATTAATCCAACGGAGCGAAGATGCAGGACAAGGAGAGTGGAGCGTCCCGACGCGATGGTGAATGAAGTTGAAGCTCTACGATACAGAAGCTGCAAAGCATACGGCGAAGCGAAGTCGGAGGGGAATGATACCCGTATGAAGGCCGTGGATCTGGCAAGATTGGCTGTATTTGGGAAGGATAGTATTGATGTCCATTATCTGAACAGAGTCGTGCTGTTTCAAATAATTGGTGAGCACAGTAAAAAGTTGACTGAACTTATTACATCGCTAAACTTTAGTTTTCAGGAACGAAGGTAACATTCTACGTGGAGGCACTGGTAGCAGAAGGAGTATACGCGATGTACGAGATGCATACCATCAATTTTCCGAAATCGCTCGAAGATGTAAACTCTTTCCTGTCTCAAATGGATGCATTTTACGAAGTTTGCGAGGCAATACAGAGTATCAAAGAAGAACTCGGCAGTGCTTTCTGGGAAAAATGTCATCGACATACCCTGGATAAACCAACGTTTCGCAGCATAATCGATAAGACACGAAGCAAAACCCGCCGATGCCTGATAAATTATGAACAATAGCACTATCTCCATATTTTTTTTTTCAAGAAAAGCATGAAAGATTCATAATGGCAAACCAAGAGACTTCAACTTACATAATTTCAGACTATGTGCCCGACTTAAAAGATATGTTGCTATCCGTGGATGACAAACGTTATATATCCTAATGTAATACGCACAAACGCAAACGAACGAACGCTGTCTCGATCTCTCCAATAGCATCGAAACGGACAAAGCAATAGCAGCCAATATTGTACATGCCATATGACGAAGAGTACCAGAATATTTCAGTAGGAACCTCTTGCAGACATCGGCTCAAGATGGCGTACGATAACTCATGCGATCACTTTAATTAACATATAAAAAATGCACGTTCCACGGGAGGAGAAAATACGATAGGACAGCATATTTTTGGATTTAGCAGACGATTCGAAGGAACAGTGAACATCGACCCTTACAGCAATGCCATTATCTGCAATCAATTTACCGTCTCGGTTCCCATTCTGAAAAGCTGTAATTTACATCATCTTTACATCCACAAAGTTAACAATAGTACTTGTCCATATATCCATACATCGTCAAGGCTCTTTGCAGCTATATATGTATTGTTCGGGAATATCGAACTTCTAGAAACAGAAGCAGTTTTCCATGAATAACGTACATTGGGATTTTGCGAGAAGTTCTATATAATGAAGAAGCATGAATTTCGTCTAAAAAGATAAACCAAAGTATAATTGCATGCAATAGCACACGTGATTTAGCACCTGCCATGCACCCGTTTCTTTCCCTGAGCCTATAGCAATTTTGCCAATTTGCCTTGGATGTTTCGTTGTATCATAGATGCTAGCTTATAGCTAATTACTTACAAAGTCCCTGTTGCTGATGGATAGGAAAATGTTATAGGCTGCGCTACAAAATTAATGTTTACTCTTAAGCTTTCCGGGGAGAACAGACATCAATCGACAAATTGACTATGAGATTCTTGCATGAATTAATACTACTACTGGCCAGGCGAATAGTAGTATCTTATTCTAAGCATCTATTGCGCTTTCCTGGGTAGATGTTAGGAAACGGCGGTTGCCTCTTATGGCGTAAATTTCGAACAGATACATGTATTATCTTGAGAACTGATCGATGCACTCCTTTTTTGAAGATGGCAATAGGTAAGATATAAAGTATGTATACAAACTCTTACTATTTTCACCTAGAATTATCCATGGAAACGATGCCGATGCACGTATGTGCCACTGTAAGTGTCATTGTTCGACATTATAGAGTTGACGTACATGATGCAATAGTCATATGTAGGTGTGGGGTTTTTGAAATAAAGCTCTTTATATACATATACTTTATCGTATTTGAATGATCTATGATGAAGTGAATGAAGAGGATGATGATAAGGAGGACGATGATAATAGTTGATTACAACGGGATGTGGCGACATCACAGCTAACGACATCGAAAAAATGAATCGAGACAAGCAAAAGCGAAAAGCAGGACATCGATTTTTGAAAAGATCCGACATTTTATTTGTGCGTGCACGACAGAGATTTGGGGGGATGCAACATTAGTTTCTAAAAACACTGTATGATTTGAACAAAATACACGGATCTAAGGTCTGCTTCTCATGTGCTTTTCAGAGATTTCCAGTCGTGATGGGTGTTTCCTTGAGATTTTCGTCATAAGTATCCAGGAACACGCGTATTTGATACAGATTTGTCATCAAGGATTTCGAAGATATGGAACTTAATAAGCTGCTCAAAGCGTTCCATCTTCATCCAAGCCGACAACTCAAATGCATAACAGCATTCGTAACCTGCCTCACTTACAATCGTCGGAAGTGGGGGATTGCTCGTTTGGGTTCATTTGAACAAGCTTTTAACAATGGAAAGTTTGCTAGAGGAACGGGGGCAATTCTGCAAATTCATTCCGTGTTCTCTAAAAATCGAAGGAGATGTAGGTTTGCCAGGTCCATCGCCTCTCCCCAGAAGACTGTCGCAGCATGGTGGTTGATTGCTGGGATGACCACGGTCTGGATAGGATCAACTGGCAAAAATCGAAGGAATACTCTGAAGGAGACACCTTCCATAGATAAAAGAAGAGAAGCGAAGCCATAGAAAGCTTGCTCAGGCATAGAATGGAGAGTGTCGACGGTACTGTCGCCGTCATCCCAGTGGAAGTCGATCTCCTCCTCAGATTCTTCCTCGGCCTCGTCAACTCCATCTTGGAGTAGATCAGGGACTTCCTGCTCCCGAGTCCTGAAGGTACCATTGCTGAATACTTGTGGCACGAGTATAACGCGTATGTTGGTTCGAGCCAAGTAGTTTATGTGCTACTAGCTGAATGTCGATATAAAACGGTTCTGAATGAATGGATAAATTTGATCTTCACAGCTGACGGAGAAGTAGTGCGCTTGCCTATTTGTCTCAAGGCTGCCATGGCTGAATCGTGAGTGCCAGGGAAAAAAGCTTATAATTCAACTATAAAAATGCTCATTCTACTTGCGACTTCCTTGTTTTGTAAGCCAAATGATATTGGATCCCGGTATGCTGATACAGTGACCTGAAATTGCGCGTCTGGTCAAGGACTCACATACATTCTATACAGCAATTAGGGATTGGGTGCTTGTGCCCATCTTGATCGTCATGGTTCTCGTCGGTATCCTTCGCCACCATATTACGATGTTGCTGACAGGCCAGCCAAGGAAACCTCAGTTGAAAGCCATACGAGAATCGTAAGATATACTTGCTCTTTATCGCTTCTTGGGATACAATGCATGAACGAACTAAATGCTCGTTACGAACAGTAAAGCTTTGCTTCGTGGCATGCGCCTACGGACATTTGGTAACCACATTCCTGCACACGCTTTTTCGAGCCGCAAGACTATTCTGGCCGAAGCGTTCGAGGCAGGAAAATACCTGAAGAATCCAGCTAATGCCAGCCAGGGCGCAACACCAGCAAACCCAATGACTGATCCTGAAATGATGGAGGGCATGATGGAAGGCATGAAGAAGCAATTGACAAATATGGTCCCACAAATGTTGATAATGGGCTGGATCAACTTTTTCTTCCAGGGATTCGTCGTCAGTAAGTCAAGGCAAAAATGTTATCCACGCAGAGTTGATTGTTGGGTTATTTAATCCATCCCTAATGTGAATAGTCAAACTACCATTTCCATTGACACCGCGATTCAAGACGATGCTCCAGAGCGGGGTGGATACCCGCGATATGGACGTTACCTGGGTCTCATCTTTATCTTGGTACTTCCTCAACCTCTTTGGTCTCGGCAGCGTGTTTGCCTTGATTTTGGGTGATAGAAACGGTAAGCTATCATGGGTGTAAATTGTATTTCTTGGTATTGACATAGAGGAATCGTAGCTGCTGGAGTAGATATGACTGCAATGGGTGCTATGCCTGGTATGATGCCCGGTGCAGGCCAGCCGGGACAGCCGCAAGATTTCAACAAGCTCTTCCTTGCCGAAAAGGAAAATATGCTAATCACACCTCACAATTGGGATCTCGATAACGTCGAGGAAAGACTGCTTCTCAAGTATGGTAAACTTTCCAAAGCTTCCACAGCTAGCGAGCGCAAGCAGAAAAAGGAGCTTTCTGTTAAGGATAAGATAAAAGCCAGTCAACAGAAAGCAGCGGCTGTCGCATCCTCAGGCAAACGTCGCCATTAGCCACATGTGTATTTATTGTTATCATCGTCATAAAGATGCAAGCAGAATACCTTGGATCGTGTTATTCATACGGATGGGATGGTGGATTGAAACAATTGATAAAATGCATACTTGAACTCAAGTTTTATTTGTAGATGAATAGACCGGAGATGAATAGATTACAATGAAATGCGTCGCGAATGTTTCAGTTACCATCTATAGCAATTTTCATGCAATTGTAGCTCAGGGTATTGCACCCTTTGATCGTATTCAATGGCGGCCCCAATGCCACATGAGCTACTACATTACATTGCCGACGACCTGACGGAACAAGAATGCTACGTTTGTCAACTCGTTTGTAAGAATTGGTTTCCTGTGTTTCGCAGGAAATGTTACCGAGTAGTCAAGATCGAAGGACGGAAACAATTCAGGCGGTTTCTGGCCGCACTTGAAAGCTCTGCCAGAATGAGCTGTCCTATCGGCAATGCTGTCGCAGAACTTTACATGACAAAGCATGGTTTCAGTCAGGAGGATTTCGAAAAACTTCCAACTCTTTTGCCGAATCTGGAGGTATTCGATTTCCCCTATACCACGTGGAGACATTTGAGATTCGGAGACCACGTCAAGCCATGGAAGAAGCTGCGCGTCCTACCGGATCCTTTGCAAGATCTCAGACCTGTATTTTCGATCGTCGACTACTTTGGACCACATCTGACAAAGCTCGTGGTCGGGAAATGGTCTTCGAAGGATATCACAATGGACGAATTGCTCCCGCTGCTGGCAAAATGTCCAAACGTCAGACAACTTGAGGTGTCTTTTAATCAGTTTGACTGGATGGATGGAAATGGAAAGACGGTTACAGCGCAACATCTTTTCGAGTTCGACCGACTTTTGCCACAACTACGGAAGTTTCGATTGGAGAGTGTCATTTTCCAGGGCACAGCGGACGACCTTCCGAAAGCACACACGGTGTTTCGAAATTTGGACGACATGGATTTCTTTGGCAGCTCTTTTAACGCAACATGCGCTGATGTCTTTACAGCCATTTTTGGCAACGTCAAGACGTTGAAGATCTTTCTGCATCACACCGTGACGGGGTATGCATTAAAGATGCTGATAAGATACATTGCTACCCGGTGTAAACGACTGCACAGTGTATGGATGTTTGGACACGATTCACCTGATCCTCCTAGTCCCGAGGAAGTGTTGGATCTATTCGAAGCAACTGGTCAAACCTACAGATGGCTTGGGCTTAGTCCTGTACCTATGGATAACCGGAAACAGACCCTTACCAGAGTACTCAACCTTCAACATCCTGACGCGAAAAGGATCCACACACGGGTGTGGCCATTGGAAGATACTCGAGAGTTCATCAACTACTTGACGAGGTTCCATTGCTTATCAGACCTTTGCCTCAGGATGTTTGATGAGGTCTACAATGTGCCAGTCAACATGGACGTTTTGCTGACATCCTTGCCTCATCTCGAAAACTTTGAAGTTTATATGGGTACTGTGTCTGCAGGGGCACCTGAATCTGAACCACAAGCCAGTGAAGAAGAAGGAGAAGACGTGGAACAAGGAGCTAGCAATGAAAGACAGCACCCTTTAAAGTCGATCAAATTGGACAAGTGCGAGCTATCGCAGGCCGCTATAAGTTACCTTGCCCGTACGTGCCACGGATTAAGGAAGATACGGTTCATTCATATGTATCTGGATGTGAACGACGATTACGAGATGGATATATTCCTGCCTTCTGCAGATCTGGAGTACTTGCAGCTCGACGATATCCATCAATCCATGAATGGCATTGCTTTTCGTATGTATATGGACTCGCATCATCTGGGTCAGCATAGCACCATATTGTGTCTCATGCAAATGGAAGAAGGGCGTCGTCGGATATTCCGCCAGAATGATCGTGACATGTCGATACGGTCATTGCAGCGCTGGTACCACGAGTACAAGGATCCAAGCTCTGCAAAGTTTAAAAATTATGTCCAGCGCATATCGGCCCAAGATGTTCAGGCATACAAAGATGTAGATCTGCCGCCAATGCCGTTCGAAGAGCCACAAGTCAACAACAAATGGTACTGGGAGCACGATCTCTTTTACGGCACCGTACGGGTACTCTGTCGCAGTGTGAAGAATGTAACTTTCAACCGCGCATCCATAGAGTTTAAATGTCCCAAATAACTTACATCTTGTTGACCGTGTGACAAAAAATTAATAAGAGATAGATGAAGTTTATTTTAAAATATTAAGCATGGTAATTTATAGGAGCAATCAAAGACGATATTCATGTCATCAAAAGGTGGAGATCACTGGTTTATCAGTGTAGTCATATTTGTCCAATTTCATAAAGGCACAAATAAATCTTGCATTGCTCATTTTATCACTTAGAGCCCCATTTCTTCGAAAAGGCTTCATAGTGGTATAATCAAGTTCTTTCCAGTTTTCTAATTCCAATTCAAAGCCGTGAAATATTTATGCTGCTAATGCCCATATGACGATATTTGACAGTTTATTGCTTTAATTTGGCGGAAGGTTGTCTCAATATCATGCAGATTGCATCGGATATGCACCGGTGGTATTACTCATTCCAGGTCCCCAGTAATATTCTTACCATGAGGCAGCTGTAGAGTAATATCGTACATTACTTGAATCTATGACGAGGAGAAATTTACATATCTGGAAGACGGACAATCGGCGATTATGCCCGTGACATGTCAGGAACGGCTTGAAGAGCCATAGCGTTTTGAGTTGCATGCACAGCTCGAGATAGTCCAAGTCGATTAGCGAGTTTCGTTAGAAGGAAGTCAGTCGGTGCAGCTTACTAAGAGATCGTTGATACCCGAGGCCTGCTCTCTAACAACGAAAGAAACAAAGTTGAAAGTTAATGATATCTTGATTTTGAAAACTTCATGTCAGAGCAACTATATCCAATTCTGCATTGCTGACAAACAGCTGTACATTGCATCCAAAACAGGCAACGCACTAGTTATAGAAACACAGCCAATTTAGCAGCACGCATGTCATTATTCTGCAAGTCTCACTCTGATTCCCGAAGCTTTCCTAGCTCACATTACATCTTTACCTCAAAACCTTGACCTATCCCAGAGTTTTATTCTACGCCGAGCCGTTGCATCCCTCCTCTCTCTGGCTGCGTTGCGACCAACCTGAGTATATGTCCTGACAAGAATTACTGGCCCAGCCATAATCGGCTGACAATGCCCCTGGTACTGTTACACAAGGTCTGTCAGGGTGCATGTTAAAGGTCGTCAGCATATTCAACCTTCTCCCTTTAAATGAAACTCCTCGACAAGAAAGAACACTTTGGGCAGCTGCGGACAAAAAGTAACGTCAACTTGCATATACTTCAAGTGATGAAAGAGGTTAAAAAAGGTCATTGTGGGAAACCCGGCTTGGTAGTTACCAAACATGGGCATACCTTTGTTTACACGGTTTATCACTCTATGATGCAAATTGCACCATCATCACCCGCAAGGATTCTTGAAATACATAGCAAGTCTGGATACTTCATATCGCAAGGAAGGAGTAACTTTAGCTTGGAGAGGTTCTGGACACTACTGGAAGATCAGAGAAAAAGCGTGTTCGGAAAACTCTACTCCGTTTTATCCATAGAATCGCCGATAAAGTGAAGAAAAAAGGGAGATATTTGAATAAACGAAATTAAGGACAACGTACACAGCGATATATGTAGTAGTTTGGATGGTTTTTACTATGCTTAACGTTGAAGAAAGATAGAAAAAAAGCTAGATGGTGGACGCGTTCGTGAAGGAGATGAGAGGACAGACCAACATTGAGCCCAACCTTATTAGGTTTAGCGTCCGAATGGCGAGACCCTCTGGCCAATTCGATTGGGCGGTCGCATCCTGAAATTTTGTTTTGTGTGCTTTTGCACTGCAAGGAATTCAATTCATGCTGTAAAGAGAACTTGGTTTTCACCCTTTTCTTCGTTGTTCTGCGCTTTCATTCCCCCTTCTCCTCCACTTTAGGTGGTAGTTAGCATCTCAACCTGCGCCAAGATCACGTTAAATGATATTTCAGCAAAATTACATGCCTGGCGCCTTTCCTGCCGACAGACTCTATTTGCAGTCATACAACAGGCAAAAACAGCCGTCCTTTACACACGACCCCTCCAATGTCATTCAATCTTCTCAAAATGTCGAAAGCGTAAGTATTCTGGGGTGACGTAGCCAACCTTGCGCCAACATCTAAACTTCAACACGCAGACACAGGTTCCGCATAATCACCAACAACAACAATACATGATACAGAATCACGGTGGTGGTTATTTATACCCCCAGCAAGGACAGGCCACGATGCAACATCACACCACAATGTTGGCCGACCAAGAACAGCAAAACCAGTTACCACCCGCACAGCAGACTTCCAACTTTGCAATGAACTCATCCGCCTTTAGTCAGTACCAACAGTTCTACCAACAATACTATCATGATCAAACTCAGCAACCTGCACAGCCTCACTATCTGCCATCCATCATGTTACCACCACAGTCACCAACTCTCGCCAGTTACTATTTTGAAGGCTCAAATGGCTGGGTGAATCATTATTACGATCCGAAAAGGAGACAATACCTCTCCAGTCGTGTGGATCCGGATTTCCGGAAACACAGAACGGCCGACATGAGTGCTGCCACGCTTCCAACCCTGGATAGTTTGGGACTAAATCCGCAGCAATTGCAAGTGGCAATACAGCAACACCAGTTGTTACAGCAACAACACCACCAACAGCAGCAGGCGCAGACACAGCAACAACAGCAACAGCAGTTGCCACAAAATAGCAATGTCATGACAATGCGAACCGCGAAACTAAAACATCATATGCACTCTTATTCTGGTCACGATCTGAATGGACAAGTCCTGCCTCAGGCTCCTACGTTGCATAATGCTATTTCAATGCAGCAACTTCAATCCGATGCTTCCAGCCAATATCTTGCAGCAGCAGCGGCAGCAGCTGCTGTAGGCCAGGCATCTGCGCCAAGTACCAATTCAACGGCACTGTTAGCACAACAACATGGCCTACCACAGATACCCCTTCCAAACTCTAGTGCAGAGTGGACGGAAGAGTGGAGGGAAAACTTGCTACAGTATGCACATTCGCTTTACTCCACAGCACCTCGGAACCCATTTTTACTGTCGCTGCTGCATATACTACATGATGCATATCCAACTCATCTGCCTACTATTTTACTACTTGCATGTGTCTATTACACGCACCAGGATTACCAATCGTCGCTGCGTTACAATCAGCTTATCTTAAAATATGACCAGAATTATGTGGAGGCCATGAGCAATATTGGGACGACACTGCGAAGTATGGGCAGAACGGCTGACGCGGAACAGTGGTGGTATCAGGCCGTCAAGCTGCGACCAGGATACTGGGATGCTGTCGAGAATCTAGTCGGCGTGCTGTGCTCACCTGTTACCAATGCTTTGGGCAATCATGAACAGCAGGATGCAGAAAATAGACAAAAGGGTGAACGCCAGTCTAATGTCTATCCGCGGTACAAGGAAGCTCTCGGCGTATGCGAATTTGTCGAACAATATTTCTTCAAGACACAAGAAGAATTATCAGGCGATGTAGCCATCAAGGTGCCAAAACATCTGCCGGTGCATCAGCTACCAAGACTGCAAAATCTTTTTTATGCCAAGGGTAACCTCAAGTATGCTCTTGGCGACATTGCAGGTGCTCGCCGAGAATACGAAAAAGGATTAGAGCTAGCCTTCGGTGGTACAAGTTTGATTGCTGTCAGTAACCAGATTGCATTGGCATGTGGATCTACGGCTGTTATGGAGGCCACGCGTTACGGCAAGCTGCTGGATCCGACATCTTTGCCTTTAGTACTTCTTCAACCAGATCAGGCGGTGCGTATATTACAACTTGCATTCTCGCAGTCTGGCGGTGTTCTGCCCGGTATGGCGACACTGCAGACGTCGGCGCAAGTGGCAACAGCTGGTGGTGAACCAAGCAATGCGTCCAGCACTATTCAACAAGCAAACCAGACAACTTCGACCATTCTTCTGACGCTTGCTAAACTCTTCCAAGACATGATGAATCCTGCAACGCCTGCCATCGCTGCCGCCGCCACAGCGAACAATCGACCAGCACCTACCATGTCGCTATTGTTACCTCTTTACTATCTCAGTCTGGCGCTCCATCCAAGTCCATCTACAGCGAACAATTTGGGTATCATTTTAAGTAATATCTCTGGGGCTAGTGCTGCGATGGCAGTTAAGTTGCCTTCTGTGAATACGCAGCAGCAACAACAACCGATTACAGGTACGACGCTTGCGATGCAATATTACATGTACGGTCTACAGCTCGATCCCAGACACCCTCACCTGTACACGAACTTGGGTTCTTTACTCAAGGATATGGGCCATCTGAACGAGGCCGTATGTATGTATGAGAAGGCAGTCGAGTACAATCCCCGGTTCGATGTGGCGCTGGCCAATCTGGGCAATGCTATCAAGGATATGGGACGCGTCCAAGATTCGGTGCAATGGTATCGCCGAGCTGTTGAAGTAAATCCCAACTTTGTCGACGCTGTTTGCGGACTCGTGAACTCGCTCGGTGGTGTTTGTGATTGGCGTGGACGCGGTGGTGTCGGTACTGAACCAACTGTTGATCAGTTTGGCAACCTCTACCCAAGCACAGGCGATCCAAAGGCCAGGTCCGGATGGATTGGTCGTGTCGTTGAAATTGTGGAAAAGCAGCTGGATGATGGCGCTGTTTGGGGTGTTGGTATTCTCAAGATTGTTTTGGATCAAAGCGGTAAAACACTCGGCGAACATTTAGCAGAATTGATGGTGCATACGAACAAGAATCAGGAAAATGCACACGAACGACTTGTTGAATTGTGGACGAAGCGGTTGCGACATTTTGCAAACGCACAGTGTAAGAAGAACGAAGGCGGATGGCTGATACGGTTGATTGAGCGTATCATGCGGCGATTGCAACGTAATTGGTACCTGGAGCAATACGGAGATATTACACACAGCGACTCGCAGCTGCCGATGATCACATTGTCCAAGGACAACGTTACGAAATATCAACGTCCTCACATACCATCCAGCCTGGCGACACCGCCGGTTCCGACTGTACTTCCATTCCATACATTTACATACCCTTTGAACGCACGCCAAGTTCGTCTTATATCTCATCGCAATGCTTTGCGGATATCTCACAGCACTCTCACATCGACCTGGGTACCTGCTCATGTTTACCCACCGCCTCCACCTCCTTCGCCGCGACTTAAGATTGGATACGTCTCATCGGATTTCAACAACCATCCTTTGGCGCACTTGATGCAATCTGTTTTCGGATTTCATACGAAGTCTCACTACGAGGTCTTCTGCTACGCGACTACACCTAGTGACAACTCTCCTTATCGTCAAAAGATTGAACGGGAAGCCGAGCACTTTTTGGATGTATCAAGCTGGTCGAATCAGCAAGTTGTGGATCGAATTATTGCCGATGGTATACACGTCTTGGTGAATTTGAACGGATACACCAAAGGAGCTCGCAATGAAATCTTTGCGGCGCGGCCATGCCCTGTTCAATGTTCGTTTATGGGCTTTGCTGGAACGCTAGGTGGTGGCTGGTGCGACTGGATCATTGCAGACCGGATTGTTTGTCCACCAGAAATGGTCAGCTGTGAAGTCTGGCGACAACGTGGAGGCTACGAGGCTAGCAAGGGTGGTGACTTTGAAGGCGACATTGATCCTGAGGAAGATACCAATGACTTTGTTTATACCGAGAAGTTCATATACATGCCGCACTCCTACTTCGTCAACGATCACAAGCAAGGCTTCCGTGAGGAAGGGGAAACAGAAAAGGCTATTATGATGCAACCGGCGGCACTCATGAACGATCCAGAGACGCTGTGGTCAATTGAAGAAGACAGACGATGGAGTATGCGACGAGAAGTGTTTCCGAACTTACCAGACGATGTGGTTATCTTTGCGAACTTCAATCAGTTGTATAAGCTGGAACCATCGACTTTTCGGATGTGGCTTCGGATCTTGGAGCGCGTACCAAATTCTATATTGTGGTTGCTACGATTCCCACCGGCGGGTGAACGGCACTTGCGTCGGTGCGCGACAGAGTGGGCAGGCCCTCAAGTCGCTCAGCGTGTGGTATTTACGGATGTGGCACCAAAGCACATACATATTCACCGAGGCAGAGTAGCAGATTTGTTCCTGGATACACCTGAATGCAACGCACACACTACAGCAGCGGATATTCTGTGGTCTGGCACACCAATCGTTACATGGCCAAAATATATGCATAAGATGTGCTCGCGGGTCGGTGCAAGCATTGCTATTGCAACAGGCGCTGGTGACGAAATGGTGGTATCGTCTGAGCAGCAATACGAAGACCGAGCAGTGGAACTCGCGCTTGGATTGACGTACACATACGACACTAGCGACACCGGTGCAATTGCTCGACGCGGTCATGGCCCTCTAATGTCTCTGCGCAAGCGACTGTTTTTATCGCGAGAGCACAATCGATTGTTTGATACACGTCGATGGACTCAAAATCTCGAACGAGGATACACGGAAGCATGGCGCCGATGGGTTACTGCACAAGAGTTCGAGGATGTGCATCAAGATACGAGTACAGCTGGCTGCATTTGGGTGACAGACCCTGATGATTAGAATAGTAGCTGTTTACATTCCTGTTTGGAAGTTTATGTTCTTTAGTTTTAGAATCACTCTTGATCCCCCACACGTGCGTCAAGAATTCTTTTTAGATTCCCATGGTGCCTCCAGAAAAGAGAGAGAAAAAACAAGAAAGGGAAAGGGAAGTGGAGAAGCGGTTTCAAATGTAGTCTTGTATCAATTCATGGTCTGTCTGGAGATGAGATATCCTAGTCAACTGATGAAGAAGAAGGTGGGCAAGGCAGAAGAAAGAAAGAAAGAAAGGTGGATTTCCGGCAACAGCAGCAGCAACAACAGCAAGCACAATCGCAAGAAAGGCAGGAGCAGCGGCAGCCAACATGGTCAAGAAGAAGAAAAGGTTACAAGAGTTGGAGGAGATGCAGCGGTGGCAGCAGCGGTCTCTGCTACTGCCATTACAAGGTAATAAATTTATGGGAAGGGTGGTGGAATTGATGGGGTTAAATGCTATATTTGCTGTAATTGTTGGATGCATCAAAGTCGCAATAGACTCTGTATGTCTGCCCAGTTCCAAAATCTGCTTCCATTCGTATTTCTGTTGATCCAAAGTACATTCGTACAGTGTATGGTACGCGCTCGCCATGCATTTTCCCCGGTAACTCTGGGATAGGCACCGATATCGCTGCTACGTGTTGCACGCCCGGTTCGTTGTAGTACCTCGGCACTGCATCGCTATCTGTTGCGTACAACATGATATCTGTGTGCTTCAACGTCCCGTAATATACAAACATTTGTTCTCGTATGCAGTGATCCACTGGTAAAACATCGCCTTTTTGGATGAATACTAAGAACCGAGCGGTGCACCTTACGCTGCCATCGGGCCGGATAACGCGGCTGCTGGGTGGATCGAGCGCTTCGTCGAAAGGCAAACCAGCATTGATGCCATATGTTCGCCGTGAAACTCGAGAAGTGATAACGTGCGGGTGAAGACCGTAATACGCTGCACCGCGCACAACTGCCAACGCCGCGCGTTCAGCTGGACAAATAATCTGACGAACTTTAGGTGTGTCGTTAAACGTTTCGTGGACTCGCTGGTATAAATAATTCGATGATCCAAACCCGCCTACAAGGAACAGATAATCGATAGGAGCGTCTTGTGTGATCGATTCAAGCTGGCGATCGATCAGAGAGAGCTACGTATGTGACTCAAGTTATTAAAACATACAGGCATGACTTTAGTCGATAATTTCCCAGTTATATTATACTTGCCACTTTCTCAATAACGGGGTCAAAGACTTTAGCTTTGAGCTCTTCTGCCGATAATTTCATGGTACCTTCGTCCAGGTATTCTTCACGCGGCAGTGCATCCAAGTCGATAGATCTCGGTAATGTTACGTAGTGGTCATCCACGCCGTCAAACTCGGGCTTGATGTTGTCGATAAATTGATCCATCAAGTCATTCATCTCTCTTGCAGGCAGGTCCTCGAGGACTTGAGCACCTAGTCTTTCATGCAAAAGATCCTTGTATCGCTCATCCAAAAATACACTACCGCAGCTCTCGCCGATGCCTTTAGTGATTTCTTTCAGATGTTGGCGCTGTTCCTGGACCTGGAAGATGATCAAGTCGACGGTGCCTCCGCCTGCGTCGCAAATGAGAATCCGGTCACCCTTGCAAAGCTGGACATCCATCGCTTCTTGGCAGTACAGCGCAGCAGCCTCGGGCTCGGAAACCAGGACGAGCCGATCGGATGGGTCAGAAGGTTGGATGAGGCCGGCCTTGACAGCAGCTTGGCGCATTATATGCTTGGCCTTGTCGCTCCAAAGGGCAGGCACTGTGAGGCAGTACCTAAACGTATCTGGATGGTAATTTTTGGCGAATCCGCGAGTGATTTCTTGCATAGCGTGAGTGTGCAGTGCTGCCAAGTAATCAGTGATAGCCTTCAAAGGAGTGCTAAGTATAAATGTGATAAGTACACGACATTGTAGGCGTAATTTTGCTTTTCCTATCTGTACCATCCATTTTCAAGCGCAGGGAGTGATAGGCTTTCATCCAGCGAGAGCTTGAAATTCGATAACAAGACATTTTGCTTGGCAGCGTGCGGTTTCAACATGGCTTTCTTGGCACCATGGCCCCATTCTACCAATTCCGTCTCTCCCTTTTTGTACAGCGAAACTGTAGGCACTTTGGGAAAGAAATTGCCTGCCTTGTGTGGCCTATTTATATATGCTCAATTGGTATAAAACGCCATGTATATTTTGCAATGTTTTATTTTCCCAGTACCATTTGATAATGTCAAATACTTCGGGTGTCGTGCTGTGCGTGAACGCATAAGCCGCCCCAGAGTAGGTAGTACCAAAGTCGTATGCAACAACAACTTTGTACTTTTCGAGTTTGTTTTGCTGCGAAGCTGATCCCAAGCTCATGTCAACTGCAATGATCCTAATCAGCTAGAAGAGTGTATAAACTGCCGAGTTTGCTCTGCGCTCCTTAAATCGCAAAAGAATGAAAGGAAAAGAGAGAGACAGGGAAAGCTTGCCAAAAAACAGCGAATCTGGGAAACTTTTGTGTTACGATTCCAAATAGTAGTAGTAGGAAATGCAATGCTCTGTTAGGCATTAGGCTTTACAAGCATCGATAAGAATACATAGAACTCAAGCCGACGAGCGACGATCAGCTACCAATTTCTCGACGCGGCTGATATCCGGTCGTCCGAGGACAGCGATTTTCCTATCCCAATCAATGACAAACGGCCGTTCAAGCATGGCTGGATCGTTTTGGATAACCTGGAAAGCCTCTTCGAAAGATCCGACTTTGTTCTGTGCTTCAGGGCGCAGCAAGTAGTCCCACGGACGCTCTTCAGGAAGCTGGTTGTTTGCGCGCAGCAAATCGACGAGCTTCTCCAAATCTTCAACGGAAGGCGGTGTCTTCTTGTACAGCACAACATCCAGCTTGTAGCCACATTTCTCTTGGTTCTCCTGGAGGAGAGTGGTGGACAATCGAGATTTTGTGCACTGAGGGTTGTGGTAGACAGTAATGCCAGACATACCGTGTGCAAAAGGGAGGGAAATCTGGGAAGTAAGAGAAGCAAGGAACGCGAATTCGAGCAGAGGACAGCAACAACGCCACTGCACGTGCCTGATGAGATCGGCTTTCATTGGTCTTTCTGGGTAATTCGCCATCATCTTTGATGCCATTATCCAGTCTTTCTTTTTTATTTCTTGACTTCAACAAACAATGACCGAGGATACACAGCATCATCGTCATAATAATAATGATAACTGCTATGTATCAAACGATGGGCGGGAAGAACGATGTTACTGGACACCAGAGTGTAACTTTGACTACTGCGTAAAGCCATCCGAGTATCAGGCTATGGTAGAGGCCAGCGATGCAGAGCAAATCAAAGGCACAGGTAATGCTTTTCATGCCTTAGCTTAAGCATTGATCCGCGTGCTAATGGTTTTAAAGCACTTTTGCGGCAGCTCAGTTTCCTGGATCGGTTTCTCGTTGTATGGATCTTGCTTGCAATGATTGTCGGCGTCCTGATCGGCTACTATGTCCCGGGCGTGCAAGAAGCGTTCTCGACGGTGCAATTCGGGTCAGTTTCAGTTCCCATTGCTATCGGCCTTCTCGTGATGATGTATCCAGTGCTCTGCAAGGTCGAATACGAGAGAATACCCGCCATCTTGACCACCAAGGAAGCCTGGCTTCAAATTTGCATATCCATCTTTATTAATTGGATCATTGGACCCATCATCATGACCGCTCTTGCCTGGGCTACTTTGCCTGATCTACCTGAATTTCGCACAGGCGTTGTCATGATTGGTCTCGCTAGGTAAGCAAGTATGTTAACTGTCAACGCATATATGACTAAACATCATCAAACTGTAAAGATGTATTGCTATGGTTTTGATTTGGAATCATTTGGCACACGGCGACGCAAACTACTGTGCAATGCTGGTTGCAATCAATTCAATCTTCCAGATCGCACTCTACTCGCCCTACGCTGTCCTTTTCATCAATATCATTCCATCCTGGTTCGGAGCACCGCACGATACTGCCATTAACGTCGATATTTGGCCGATAGCCCAGTCGGTCTTGATATACCTCGGGATTCCACTCGCTGCTGGTTTCATCACACGATACACCGTTATATTTGCTGCAGGAAAGCCATGGTACGAGCGAAAGTTTTTGCCATACGTCGGTCCACTTGCTCTTGTTGGCTTGATCTACACAATCATTGTCATGTTTGCGAACCAAGGCCACCAGATTATCGAGAACATCGGCTCTGTCTTCCGTGTAGCGGTACCTTTGTTTGTATACTTTGTGCTCATGTTCTTTATCCCGTTCTTCGTTTTAAAAGCACTTGGTATCGGTTATGAGCTCGTCGTTACCCAATCTTTCACGGCTGGAAGCAACAATTTCGAGCTAGCTATCGCTGTAGCCGTCGGAACTTACGGAATCCATTCCGAACAAGCGCTCGCGGCTACAATCGGTCCGCTCATTGAAGTTCCGGGTAAGTTAACCATACTGCGCAAGGTGATGTAGCAGCTGCTCACTCACTTTCTCTTCTAGTATTGCTTGTCATTACCTACATTGCATTGTATCTCAAAAAGAAGCTAAAGTGGAAAGCAGTAGCAGATGAAGAAAAATCATAGTCTCCTGCCAAATCAAACTACTGTAACATGCATATCTTTCCCATCATTTTTGGTGCATATATCTATACTATATACTGTTAATCGTAGCCAATCATTTGTACGCGATTCTGATTTGTAATATCAGAGAATAGCTGAATATCATTATTTCCTCTACAGTTCTTCATATTGTTCTGTACAGACCATCATATTACTTCCTGATCAAACCGTGTTAAAGTATTACTATCATATTGTCAACCACGACACTGCAGTGCTTCGCTTCAAATTTCCGTCAGAGCAACACGTTAGCAGTCTCCACGTAGCATAGTGCGTCATTACGCGCGATCCCTTCAAGAAGGACGGAAGCACTGGACATGTCATTCATCCATATATACCCACGTCTCGTGAAGAGTATCGAATCCCATAAAGTGTATATTATGCAGCTATGATTAACTATTTGTAGACACGAAGAAAAAACATAAGGATTGAAAA